>NW_028247261.1:0-2000 GCF_964263255.1 Lissotriton vulgaris
CTGGCGTTGTACCGGATCACTGAAATAATGTCGAATGATAAAATATCGACCTTCAAGAATATCGTTGACAAAATATAGACTGTCAAAATATCGACTTTCTGTGTACAGACAGGTAAGTACAAAAATATCGAGATTTAAATATCGTTTACAAAAATATAGTTGTAAAAAATATCGACTTTACTAAAAACAATGTTAAATTAAATTAATATTAAAAATTAATGACTAAAATATACTTATAAATACTTAAATTAACTTATAATAATTAAATAATTAATGAAAGTAAAAAAAAACATATTTTAAATCATATTTCTTTAAACATATATATAGTAACAAAATATAATTAAATAATAGCCAATATTATTAACGTACAATAACAATATTGTAAAAATTACTATTCCCACTCCAAAGAGTGCAAGCATAGGGTAAGCATTGGATAGCGTAGGGGTTAAAATTACTATTCCCACTCCAGTAGGTGCAACAGTAGGAAAAGCTTTGGATAGCGTAGGATTAAAATTATTATTGCCACTCCAAAGAGTGCAACAGTAGGGAAAGCGTTGGATAGCATAGGGGTTAAAATTACCATTCCCACTCCAGTGGGTGCAACAGTAGGGAGAGTGTTGGATAGCATAGGGGTTAAAATTACTATTCCCACTCCAGTGGGTGCAACAGGAGGGAAAGCGTTGGATAGCGTAGGGGTTAAAATTACTATTTCCACTCCAAAGAGTGCAACAGTAGAGAAAGCGTTGGATAGCGTAGGGGTTAAATTTACTATTCCCACTCCAGTGGGTACAACAGTAGGGAAAGCGTTGGATAGCGTAGGGGTTAAAATTACTATTCCCACTCCAGTGGGTGCAACAGTAGGGTAAGCGTTGGATATCGTAGGGGTTAAAATTACTATTCCCACTCAAAAGAGTGCAACAGTAGGGAAAGCGTTGGATAGCGTAGGGGTTAAAATTACTATTCCCACTCTAGTGGGTGCAACAGTAGGGAAAGCGTTGGATAGCGTAGGGGTCAAAATTACTATTCCCACTCCAGTGGGTGCAACAATAGGGAAAGCGTTGGATAGAGTAGGGGTTAAAATTACTATTCCCACTCCAAAGAGTGCAACAGTAGGGAAAGCGTTGGATAGCATACGGGTTAAAATTACTATTCCCACTTCAGTGGGTGCAACAGTAGGGAAAGCGTTGGATAGCGTAGGGGTTAAAATGACTATTCCCACTCCAAAGAGTGCAACAGTAGTGTAGCAGGGTTTCCGTTCTCCCACAGAACTGTGCATAGAGATCTAGAACCTTAGTGAGTTAGGATGATCCAAAAACTCATCTTAGTGTCAGAAATCTCGTTACCTAGCTAGCTACAGTGTCTCATGGATCATTATGGAATGATACATGTATTAGACAAACCAGAACATGATCTTTAGAATACCTCAGGAGTCGTGGAACACATGAACACTCTTTCGTTATATAATCATTTCAAACCAAAACTGAGAGTCAAAGAACACACGTGCAAGTTTGAAATATTTATTATTCAATGCAAAGTTCTCAAACGCAGTATCTTGTATAATACCAAAATGCAGATTATAAAAATCATAGTCAGCAACATAGTCACTAATCCATAGTAAGCAAAAGGTGCTAGCATGTTATAATGCAATTTCTATAGGAATCTATATCACCTATATTTCGCGCACCCTATCTAGCATATTATATTATATCTAGGAAGGTCTCGTTCGGGCTTTAGCAGGGCGACCCCATACCTCTCAATGTCAGTAGGAGCAGTTCACATCAGCAGCTACCAGCTCTCTTCATGCGCAGCACCAAGTGTCTGCGTTCATTCCGTGTAACTCTATCTTAAACCCGCGTAGAGCCCAAAATGTTGGCATCAACATTATTTGTGTTATGTCTAATGTCTAATGTGGTGCGAGGATCAGACTTCCCAGCAACCTTGTGTTAGGTTAATCTTAGAGTGTGCAGCTCTCAGTGTGCAGACAGTTGTACCAAGTGTAC
>NW_028247262.1:0-15000 GCF_964263255.1 Lissotriton vulgaris
CTGTTAGTTCTCAGTTATTCCATAATTTTCAATAAATTCTCCACAAGAAGTATGTATTGAATTCCTTTTTCTTTTATTTTATGTTTTCACATGAACGTAAATTGTTTTCTCAAGTGATTATAATCCACAAAGTTCATTCCTTAAAGTTGATATAACACATGTAGGTACAACACAACCCAATGCATTTCGGACGGTCTGTCCTTCATCGGGGTACTCTGTAAATAAGATAAACATACTAAGCATATGGTCCTCCGAAAAAGTCTAATAACATTAAAAAACATTGTCAATATGGAAAAAGTGAAGAATTTGCTAACGAGCAATCCTTAAATCCCAAGTTGCAGAAAACAGTTGCAGAAAATAGTTCTCATTCAACGTGTTTACCGCCGTGCATAAATTAAGAAAAAGGTGATAAACTAAATAGAATCAAATGCGTATATCCGGTAAAGTATAACCCATAGTGCTGGTAACCCAACCATCTAAGCAAACGTATTTGAGTACGAAAGTTAACAAAGTATAGCGTAACCAGAAGGAAACCATGAAAACCGCTCGCATGTAATCCTATTTGAACTTACTGGTAAAGTAGTTTAGACGCACGCGTCTACCTCCTACGCCCTTCGCTCTCAAGTGCAGTGAATTCAGTCATATATACGGAAGTAAAGATCACCCGTGCAACAACATAGAAAGAGGACACGGCAAATAGCGGCCATCTTGAAATGGTGTGAACTCTGAATGAGTGTGAATACAAAAAGTGATATCGGTAAATTGAAAATATTGAAGCCCACATGTGGTAAGGACCATGCTTCTAGCTTATTCCTAAAGGGTACGAATGGATTGTGCTCACGCCAAGCAGAATCGCAGCTTAGCTCCGGACTGATGGGCACTAACTTTATCACCAGGAAAGATCACCCTTAACCGTGAAATACGCAGTAATGTTTTTTTTTCTGTTATAAACTATTCTGAGAACAAACCATGAGTGCTGGTGTTGTGCTTACTTGTGTGGTGTTCAGTTGCAATGGGGGTGCCCAGGAGTGGACACCTCACAGGGAAAAGCCAGGATGGGTTCCACAGCGGTATTCGTACAAGCGCCTTGAGACCCTTGCGGGTGAGTAGTGCGCTGTATCAAGTATCAATGGTGATAAATAAACGCACGTACAAGGGCCCCGGCAAAGAGGTTACGTGACACAAATATGTACATACTTTATACTCATAAGTCCTGCAATGTTTAGCCTTGGTAAGTTAACAATGCACTTTGTAGTCAGATGTTCACGAGCGGCTCCGAAATTACCTTTTGTAAATAGATGGCTTCAAACCTTTGACAAGCTGGACTACGGAATGAGAAACATGCGTCTCAATGCAACAAAAATAACAATGATTCAAAAAATCAAAAGTAGTGTATGTTGCCTTTAGTTCCCACGGAGCTGCCAGAAACTTATTAAAAATGGCATTTTAAAAGTGAACCTATTAGCTAGCTTAATCGATGTCTGGGACGCGCGTGAAAGAGCCAGGAATGCCTTGTGATCGTGTGCGTTCGGGCTGCAGCATCCCTCTGCTGTGCTCGTGCCTGCCTCTGACCTGGAAGGAAAGGTACCACCCTGCCGAAATGCAACATCGCTTTTACTTAAAAGGGGGTCGGAAAAGGCAAGGGCTGATCTCCGAAGAATGAAATCCAAAAATACCCTAATTCCCAGCTGCAGCCACTCGGAAAGTCCATTTTCTGCACTTTTTACCTGTGGGGTGTCTGTGCCAGCGCCCCCACTAACACGCCGACTCTTGTCAGGTGGCGGGTGCAACGGGGGTTAGGTGGAATGGTGAAGTTGCTTAGTGAATGTACGTACAAAATCGCAGAGTGGTTGGTGATCAATGCTATCTGCTCTTGCTGTCTGTGCGCTCAGACATGTATTCTCCCGACCAGCTGTTTTCGCATCCTGCTGTCTGTGTCGACTGTGTGAATCAGGTGGGCAACTAGAGCCAAATTTCGGGGGGGCTAATTCTGCCAACCACGGATAGTGACTGTAAGAAGGGGTGACACACAGCAAAAGCCTCATTTACAAGTAAATGGTCTTTTAAAGACCTGTTAAGTACCCGGTGCAGCTTCAATTTGATGCTAGCGAGCCAGCGAAGCTGTCTTCCCCCCCCCCCTCCCCCCCGGGCTGACACACACGGTGGGGGGGCGCTGAAGCCCCGTGAGCCCAATGGGTGTTGCGCGCCTGGAGTGAATCCTGCAGTTTTGGTTGGATCCTTTGTTTCTGCACTGCTGGAATGTTTGCACCCTGGTCTGCGTGCTAGGCACAACCCACCTTATACGCTAAGTGCAGATCACCCGACAATGTTCTAAGTCTGTGCATCCTGCACTTTATATCAGGCTGTATCTGTACCCTGTAGTGTGTACAAGGCAGTGTGTTTTCAAAACTCACTCTGTACTGGGCTGTTCTGAATAAGGTTTTGAGCTGTGTGTGCACTCCATGTGTGTTGAACTGTTGAGCTGTTTGTGTGAATTGTCCCATGCTTATTGAGTAGTATGAGCTTAGCCTAGGCTGCGTATTTATCCTACATCCTGCACAGGGGTATGTGTACGTCAGGCGCGCCGTTCTAAGCTGTTTGTGTGTAATGCACTCTATGGTGGGCGGTATGTTCCACTGCATTCTATGCTTTGCTGTATAGTACATATATATCGTGGGCGCTTTGCTGGTCCCATACACCCTCCTGTCTGAAATGAGCTGTGTGTATGGGGGGGGGGGGCACCGTGTGCTGTTAGCGGAGCATGTGAGCCTTGCAGGGGCTGTATCTGCACAGTGCTATGTATGTGTGTATCACGCGCTCTGTTTTTGATTTCTCATTTTGAGGTAGGGTTGTTGTTAGTTCATCTGCTGATAGTTGCGTCCGTCCTGTGTCCACTGTCTGCTCCTCCCCCTGTGTTATTCCCTCTGTAAAAAGGTTGACCCTGGTGGAACTGCTGGTTTCCTTGTCTCCCTCTATTGGCCCTATAGTTATACTGAGCCCCCTCAGATGTATTTGAAGCATCTTCATCGGAATCTGTGGAGTAAGTATCAGAAGGTAAGAACCTTCCTCCTACAGTTTATACTCTGATTTTGATCATTGGTACTTTGGTTCCAATCCTGGCAGTAAGTAATATCAAGATACGGGTACGCTCTTTCCTGGGTATACCACCATACGTCTTTTCTACGTTTTCTGTATTTGTTCCTACTAGACATTCTTCAGTCTTTCAATTAATTGCTCTTGCTCTCTAATCTCTCCTTTGCTTCATCTAGTGCTGTCATTGTCCTAAGTTTTTTTTTTTTCCATGTCAGCTATCTCTTGGCTGAGTACAGCCATCGCTTCTTTAGCCGTCACTATAATTAAGATCATCCAGTCCCTGGAGCAGCAGTTCACGATTTGGGACCACCGTACCAGGAACCGTCCTATCTCTATGAACAGAGCTGGGACATTGTGTACGAGTCCTGATGGAATCATACCAGCTCTCAGATATTCTAACGTGAAATGTGCATGGGATTCCATCCTTTCAATTTTTTTCCTTAAAGTTCAAGAGATTGTTCCATTCACTGCTGTCAGTTTGACATCATTGCTCTGTCTTTAGGTGGTACTTGTACTATCAAGGCTGAGAAATCTTCATCTGAGAATCCAAATGACTTGAGACCCTCATGTTTGAAATTTAATAGGAATTGTTTCTGCAATTCTGACAAAGACAGGTGTCAATAGAGATTAGCTGCCACATAACGTATCTGTAAACCTCTAGATAATTCTTTTTCAGGTGACCAAGCTGCTTTCAGAGCAATTCTTTCAAAAGTACTTAAACAATTACGATCCTAACCCAGTTGTGTTTTTTCAGAACCGCAGATTCAACATTTGGATGAACCCTGGCATGATCTTCAGTCTGCTAACTTCACTATGGCACTATCCTGGACATCACATTCTGCATCAATTCATCATTTTAATATTGCAGAGCCTGTTGTAAATGAAATCTTTTGTTGGGAGGATCTCGGTCTGTTTAAAAGCTATTTGTAAATTTCAAGGTTTATCAGCAAACAGCTGAATAAAGGCTTCCAATGTGAAGGAATCAATACCCCTCTTCTAACACCATATTGTGAAGGCGAGTTTTGTGAGTGGAAAGTACCTGCTCAGGATTCACATTTTTTTTTCACAAAATTGGATATTGTTTTCTTCTACTTCATTTTTTGACACATCTTGAGTTAAACGAAAGTGTCTCAAAAGGCATTGTTTCTTATCTTTCTTGTTTCTGGTGTGGTCTCAGAAGACCAGGGTTTTCTCTCTCGCTAAGCCTTCTTTGGAATCCTCCTCTGCGGTTATGTCCTCTCTGGTTTCCTCTCGTTGTAGCTTCAGATCTTCCCTGCGCATCTAGAACTCCTGAAAGTCTGCCGGACAACCCCTTTCGCCTCCTGGATGGGTGGTGTCCACGTCTCAATTTCTGGATAAGCCAAAGTTCTCCTCAACTGTCCACTTTTATTAAAGATCCTCTCTTCCTGTCCATTGCTTTGCCGTTTACTTTTTACTACTGTTTTCTCCAGTCCTCTTTCTAAAAGCTGCACCTTGGCTAAATCCTACCTGGTGACAGGAGAACTGAAGCTTCACCTTTTTATTCCTATGAACAAGATTTTACCAGACCCACCACAACCTATAAAACTGAAAAATAAATAAGATCTATTATATACTTAAGTCTGCTTACAGAGCTGTCCGCACTTGACTGCATTTATAGTTTCTCTGGAGAATGAGAACGTAGGCTGGTTTAAAACTAAAGTGATTTTATTCCAAATGCTAGAAGTGCTAATGATAAAATTTACTTTTACCTGCTTGTTTAGATAAAACCATTGGACAGTGGATAAATATACATTTTGAAGAGCAGATTTCCTGTTTTGCTTTCAGAACTAGACCTTTTTGTAAGTGAAGCTACATGGTGGAGCCTTTATGTTAACTTCTCAAGAAGACTTTATTTATGAAACCCACCCTTTTGGAAGAGGACTCCATAGGGAACTCTGCATGGTTAGCTATATATTTTTCTTGATATAAAGATTCTTTAGTGTGAAAGTTTAAAGAAAATTGCATGCTTATCAAGTAGCAGTGTTATGAACATTGTGTGAACATTTGGTGAAGGCACTATTTTGTAAACTAGTTTCATTGGTGAAAGATTAATAGTTCCTTTGGTATGAGGCAAATTTAGCAAATGGTTCTCCAGTGATGATCTATTAGCATTTTCAGATTGTCAATTAATGGGTATAGAAAGCAAGAATAAGGGGTTTTATAAATCTACTAAATACAGAACTGCTGTTTTACACTCTAAAGGCAACATTTGATCAGATTGGCCAACCAATCTTGTGGAAAACTAGTTTGGGTATTATCGGGGGCCTAATGCAGATTGAATTTGTAACTGTATATGGGGCCAGGTAATGATATATTATTAAGACCCTGTCTTTTTTATTTGAAGTGGTTTAAGACCAGGGTCTGTTTAAGGACCCTGTTTATTCTTTTTCTGGCTTTCCACAAATTTTAGTGGATGGTAACGTGCTCATCTAAATTAAGTGATAATACTGAACCATTTTTAAGTTCAAACTAGACTCTTGTTTGAGCATTTCCCAGTGGGGCTTCGGAGATTCTTGTTTTAGCGTAATTGAAATGAACAGTTAGCGCTTTTTTCTTTTAAAGTCAGTAAAAGTATCTTACTATCATGTCTGTAGCCAGTCTGTCTTCATGTTTAGAACCAAATCAACAAACCTGTAAAACACTTTGAATCGATTTAGAATGTTTGCAGACTTGCTATAGGTACTGTACTCTGGCTTATCTTGGGAAAATGGAGCCCATTTTAAAACAGTCTCGATCATTGAATTGTTATTGATGGAAGTGAAAAGAAATGGGAAAAGTAGATTTTGAGTAAAGTTATTGGGTATTAACGTATGTAAGGACAAAAATAATCTGGTGTTGAAGAGGACTGTTCAATTTCCTAACTTAAAGAACAAAGCTGTTTGTCAGTCCACTTCTTAATAAACGCATACACACCTGTTTGTATGTTTCTGTCCTCACTTAATATATCCTCACTGGTGCAAAAAAGAAGATATTAAATCAGTATGTATCAGAAATAGCACATTGCAATCACAAGAAATATTGCTAATGGTTGGAATGAGTACTCGTGTTAGTCTTCAAGGCCCCTGTTTTCCAATCACTAATATGCTTATTTATCACAAGGCTACACCGTTGGTATATGGGCGGTCTACTGTGGCTATTCTAGCAGACATTATGCCTATGGGGCAAGGACTAGGAGGACCAGCATGGCCCAACTTTATATCAAAACCCAATCTGGTTTGCAGATTGGTGTTATTAAAAGAAATACTCTGCCTCGCTACACAGACTATTATTAAACAGTACTCACGTATTCCAGTATCAAACATGGAAATGTGGTTAAAATTTCTAAAGCGTGACTATTACCCTAAGGCAGAGGTCTTCAAACTTTTTGTTGCTGAGACTCACTTGTCAAACCTTTTTAGGAGTAAGGACCCCCTACTGATAAACTTCTAGAACCTGGTACTCCTCATCATCGACAACCGTAAGCGCCCCCAATTTCCACAGTCATTTTTACAGTGGGGAAATAATATTAAACAGTGTTTGGCAAACCAAAGGTCAGTGAGCGTGGGGGTGTAGTCGAAGGTGTAGCTAAAAGCAAAGGGCGTCATTTAGGAGGAACTGGGGTCAGGCAGCGCTGCAAGTCTGTGGAAGGCCAGGAATGCACCATATTTATGAAATACAGTACATTTCTTTCCTTTTCCCTGCGCTGGCGCACAAATTGCTGCCTAGCACCAACATAGGCAGCATTGCGTAAGCCTCTCATAAATAAGCCCCAAAATATTCTGTATGCAGTGGAGGTGGTGGCTGTGGTGGTTGCGGTGGTAGAGGCCGTGGCTGCAGGGGTCTGCTGCGTTGTAGTGGCAGCAGAGGTGGTGGTGGGGAGGATGGGGTCATGGGACCTCTGGGTCTGTGGCACATGTGATGGGCCGGCCAGGAGCTCATCATCCAAGCTATCCTGGGAGTCCACTTCTGAGAGTCGATGGGCCGGGGGTGGAGACTGGCTCTGCTGGTCATTGGTGTGTCCTCAGCAGTGAGTTCTTCGTCACCTGTGGAGTAGATGGGGAGTGGTCAGTGTTAGTGTCATCTGCGTATCATCATCTGTCTGTACACTACTTACATGTGCATTCATCAGTTGTACTAATAATGGCTACACCGTCTAACATTTAATAGTGCTGGGGGACATCATGGAGTCATACATATTGATTCTCAATGCTTTTGGTTGGATTGTTGTAGGTTTACTGGATGCAGGTCACACACACACACACTTCATGCGGATTTACTGTAGATACGTACCTGTTGAGTCACTGTGCAGGAGGCAATGGCTGACACATGCTGCTGGGTGGGGGAGGCCTCCATGATGCTGGGGTGTGGCACAGGGGGGATGGTGGGAGTAGTAGTGCAGGCCTCCCTCCCTTCCACACACTCCCAGTGAAGATGGCTACCAACCTGTTAGTCTGTTTGTCAAACAGTGCAATGGCTGACACATGCTGTTGGGTGGGGGAGGCCTCCATACTGCTCAGCTTTGATACAGGGGGTATGATGTGAGTTGTTGTACAGACCTCCCTTGCCCATACAGGCCTCCTAAGCAGGGAGGCTGGCTACATGTTGGGTGGGGATGGACATTTAAATGGTGTTTGGGTATTGCAAGGAGCTAATAGTCATTGTGGTGTAGGACATTTGTGTGTACTTACCAGCCTCCGCTCCCCCGGCTACTCCTGTGAGACTCTCAGGTAGAAGGATGGCAAGCACCTTATCCTCCCATGGTGTGAATGTCTTTTGTGGGACGGGAGGGCCACTGCCAGTCACGTTTGCCAGCGTCCAGTTCTTGCTCCTCTTCTCCTTGACAACCCTCTTGAGATCATTCCACCGCTTCTGGATCTCCTTCTTGGATCTTGGGGCGGCCCCTAATGCATTCACCCTTTGGACTATCCTTTCCCACATTTTTGTCCTGGTGGCTAATGGTGTCTGTTGGACCAGTCTACCAAATAGTTGTGGCTCTACTCTTACAATCTCGTTGACCATGACTGTCAACTCAGTGTCGGTGAATTTGGGCATTTTTTGTGCTGTCATGGTGTGGGGGTGTTGAGGTGTTTGTGGGTGCAGGGGTTTGTGGGTGCAGGGGTGTGGTGATGATGTGTGTGGGGTGTTGTGTGGTGGGGGTTTGTTTGTGATGGTGTGATGGTGGTGGTGGTGGTTGGTGGATGGGTGTGCTGTGGTCTTTTGCCTCTCCTGTCAGATGTAGTGTATGGCCTTGTCTTCTGGAGTGATGCAAAGGATTGTGGTCAGTGCAGGAGTTGGCTTTATACTCAGCTGTGTGGGTGTGTCCAATGTGAGTTAGGTGGTCATGTGTGTTGTGGGAGTGGTTCTGTGTATTATTTTTGTTATTTATGTTTCTGTGTATTTGTGTTGTATGTTTTGGGTGCAGGGCTATTTTGTTTATGCAGTGTTTGGCATCACTGCGGTGTTTTCACAGCGTCCGTCATCTTTATCATGTTCGTCCGCAGCGGTGGCTTTGCTGCTGCTTGTCCTCCATTTCTCCGATTCACTCCTGGGTGCGTCCGCTGCGGTCGGTGTGCGCGGTTCCGCACGCAACACCCTCGGAGTTATCCTAATTTCCCGTGCGGTGTCTCCGATGGACCTGTGGACGGTTTTGTGTTATCCGCTGCTTTTCCGGCCACCGCGGTCGCAGTTTTGCCATCACCGCACGCGTCGGGCGGTTTTATTTAGGCAGCGACCGCCGCGGTCGGTTTTTCGTGGCGGTTGATCCTAATTCGCATGCCGGTTTTTCCGCGGTCATGGCGGGCGGTTGTTTTCCGCCTCCATGGCGGACGGGGTGGTTTTCCACCCGCCATCCTAATGGGGCCCTTAGTGTTTTCATATGCTAAGGTAGTGCTACAATTGGGTTTTGCCCTCAAGAATTCGCTGCAGGGAATTCTCCAGCTGAAACTGGGTGGATGGGAGCTGGCTGCATGCAGAATAGAGTTTCCTGAAGTCGTTTTTTATTTCTTTTCTAAACAAGTTAGTACTGATTCTTCTGTTTTAAACACTGAATTTGAGGTGTAGGAAGTCAACAGATTTCTGACTGTCTGGTGAATTTTAAATTAACATTATTCTGAATAAGACAATCAATAAAAAAGATTCAGCTCAATATCAGACCCCTTCCATAAAAAAACGTCGCTATACCGCAGCCATTTAGGCACCCAAAAAGCCCAATGCTCAGTATGGTCATTCCAGAGCACCTGTTTATCCCACCAGCCCACCATGAGGTTGGTGTAGCTGGGAGAGAAGCAGGTGCCCATCGACGTACACTTTAATCAACAAGAAAATGGACACTTGTAACACTGCTTGACCTTTGGTTCAGTGTAAATAAGGAAACCCTCAAAAAAATCAATGTTTTGATGGAGTTGCGGTATATATGTTTCATCCGCCCCACATTGAAATTCCGGCAGGTATCATAGGGTTATTCCTATTTGTGTGAACTGCTTGCCTCATCCAGAGGCACCTCCAGTCTTGAGTGCAGTGTCCAGAGACAAAAAGGATTTCCCACAGAGGGGGGTGAAAAAAAGAGTTCTTTAAAAAATGGAAAAAGTACCGTTATAGTTTTATTTCAGGGCAAATCTCCATTGATTAAAATAATTGGTATACTATGTGAGGGCCAAGTTACTGGGCCATATAGTATTGCAAAAAGTTTGTCGACATGTTTCAGCTCCTTGGGCCGAGCGGTCTATGGAGCTTTCGTCAGGACTTACAAACAAAAAATAGACAAAGTTTACACATAAAGTTCTACTCACACTACTTGTGCGGTAATCCATTTCTCATAATGTTTTTATGGAAAAAATGCTCTTCACAATCTAGAAGAAATGTAGAATTAGGCATATTGGCCAATTTTCACAGACATTAAGATTACTGTGGGAAAGGTGGTGAGGGTAGGTTCAAGGTCATATGTAATTTATTATAATTACGCTAGACGGATTGGGAGGAAAGTGAGGGGGGGCTACAGATGCACCTTGATATTGTGATGGGGCTAGCAAGTGATTGTCGTATTTTATCATATTTCATAAGTATGCATAGTGTGTTTTCAACAGCAGAAAGTCATTAAGAATGCACCTCAGTATGGTGGTGTGTGCATATGGTGGGGACATGTACAGCGGTATGCATACAGTTCCAAATGGTTAGAAAATGTTCAATATACATGACCACATTGTAATTACGTAAAGATGACTGGGGCGGGCATTTAAAAACTAAGCCTTAGACATATACGTTTGTATTCACGCACATTTAGCTCTTACCTGCTGTGTAAGAGTGCTCCACTTTCAACGGGGGGCGCAGAGCTGGATTTAGAGAGGAAAAGTCTAGAAGTATGGAAAAACGGCAATTCTGCATCTTACCAGTAACGCTGTAAGTAGATTTCATGCCGCCATTACCCGCGTGGAGGATACGTTATGCCTTGTGCTGACTCTGCCCCCGGTGTGCGGAAGTCTCAATGTGGTTTCCTTTTTCAGCGATTTGGATCTCGTTGATTTAAAGGGGCAGTGAGATGTTTAACAAAGACGCCAGAAATAAGGGCTCTGTTTACAAAATACGGAGTTTTGGCAAGAAAGACGGCGGATCTTAAGGATCTCGTGTAATTACGGACCCCAGTTCTCATTTTTGCATTACATTAACGACAATGGTGTTATTCAGTGAGCATGTTATCGCGTTCTGTCAGATCATTTTGCGAAGTGATGCCATGAAATGTTCTCATTTAGACCGTACTCAGAAGTACGTAGACGGTCCACCCATCTTTGCTCTTTTTCATAGAGTATTTTCTCCACATTACCAGATTTGTTCGTCAGCATCTCGATGACTGTCCACTGCATATCTTCATGGGAGTGATTCATTTCCAGGAAGTGGGAGCACAATTTTGTAGTGTTCTTTTTTAGCCTGATGTTGCTTTTGTGCTCTCCTATCCAGAGTTTAATTTTACGGCAGGTCATCCCAATGTATTTCATTTGACATGGGCACTGGATCATGTAAATAACATAGGACGAGTTACAATTAGTGAATTGCTTTTGTGTCCAGACTAAACTGTCCATTAGTTGGAGAGTTTTTGTGGCGGTCGTTGTTTTGCAAGCCACACAGGTACCACATGGGAAATGTCCTGACAATGGGGTCATCGAAGTACCTCGTAACTGCTTGTAGTGTTCTCTCTGATTAAAATATATACTTGGGTGTATATATACACCAGCTCCCCACAAAGCAGATTTGACCAGCACTCTCGTTACTTAAAAGATTTATTGGTGAAAAAAGATTAACAAACTCGTTTCGGCAATCCTGCCTTTGTCAATGTCGGCGGCCCGTTGTCATGATGGTCTTTAAACACATGATTGTGACATCAATTCGAAAACTGACAGAATAATTACTATAATTCTATGGACGCCATCTTACAACATGTTATGGGACATAATTCTAAACTCTCTTGAACTGAATTAGTCGTCCGAATACATAATTCCTTCAGCAATACATATCTTAATTACAGTCAAAAACTGAGTGTAAATGAAATTTAAATTAAAGCGCATCCTCTGTACCATATTTACATTGTATACATTTATGGCAATATTGCTATGTACATATTTACATGGTAATTCGTGTAGGGACTGTTCGATTCATTTCATTACCCCCACTCAATGCAATTCCTCGTTATGTACAGACATACATGAGCGCTTAATATCGCCCTCAATGGGCAAATTAATGGCTATTATCATAATTTATAAACTATCTGTGGAGTATAGATAATATTACGCTCCCCTCTCAATGTTTACCATGTTGTACAGTGTTATACTGCCCTGAATGCGCCTACAGTTGTTACATAGGATGACGCTTCAATAAGTTCTCGACTGGCCCAGCAATTCTGATGGAGCAATTAGGTTCCCTAGGTGTACAGCGAGGTCCTCCCCACAATTCTGGCCTCCTGGAAATTTGCATTGGAGGTCTATCTTGATTGCAGCCTACTGAGTCTCCTCTCCCTGTCTCTCCACACCCCCCCCTTGATATCTCTGGGGACATTGTCTAGTCAGTGAAATTGCAGCAGTGATCTGTCCCTCATATGGTGCCTGGCAAAGTGCAGCGCCACTGGATAGTTTGTGGTGTTGCTAGGAATGACCCTCTGATGTTCCAGGACCCTCATTCTCACCTGGTTAATGGTGCTCCCCACATATCTGAGGTTGCATGGACATGTTAGACAGTATACCACACATGTGGTACTGCAGGTCATAAACTTTGTGATCTTCCTCGTTGCTTTCATCCTGGGAACCTCATATGCTGTAACCCTCTTGCTGGTGAAACATGCCCTGCACTTCCCACAGGAAAAGGAGCCCCGTAGATTACCCAACCTTGTTGTTGCTTCACTGCCCCAAGTGCCTTTCTACCAGGTGATCTTTAATAGATCTCGATCTTCTGAAAGTGATGCCTGGTCTCTCGGTCTTTCCTGATAATTACATCAGATTTAACAAAGCACCTGTTCCTGTTCACAATTGCCCTTACCTCACTGGCCGCATTCGAATATTGGGTAATCATTCTAAAGTTGTTAGTCTCTCCACTCTTTTTGTGTTTGCTTGCACCCTGTATTAGGTCAGTCCTTTTTCATTGTAAGTGCCTTCAAATGAGCTGCCTGTAGTGTTCTCTTTGAGTAACCCCTCACTCTGAAGCAACCCAAGCTCTGATATGCCGCTTCTAAGTAGTCTTCTGGCCTGGAGCTGTTCCTCATGATCTTCAAGAGCTCCCCATAAGGGTTGCTCTGGATCAGGTTGCGTGGTTGACTCCTTGTTCCATGAAGGACCGAGTTGCCAGCTATCTCTTTTCTATATAATGCTGTATGCAATCTGTTGGCACTTACAAAGACTCTTCAGTCCAAGAAGGTTACGTATGTGGTGCTCATTTCCCCTGTAAACTCCAGGTTCAAATTGTGCTCATTAAGGGTGGAGACATACTGCTTGGCGGATTCCATCGACCCTCTCCAAATTATGAAGAAGTAGTCGATGCAACGCCGCCAACACACAACATGCTCCACCCATTCTTTTACCGTTTCGGCCCAGGCCA
The DNA here is from genome assembly GCF_964263255.1 of Lissotriton vulgaris. Taxonomy (NCBI): domain Eukaryota; kingdom Metazoa; phylum Chordata; class Amphibia; order Caudata; family Salamandridae; genus Lissotriton; species Lissotriton vulgaris. The sequence goes on from NW_028247262.1 coordinate 13,168, forward strand.
CCTACTTTTCCCACCAGCCAACAAAAAAATTTACATTACAGGGGGTGAAGCAGGTGCCTATTGCCATGCCCTGTATCGGTCTGTACCTCTGGTCCTGGAAAGATATTATTTAAACAAAATAACTCTTCCAGCATTCTACTGTGTTCCTGGAACTTAAAGGGCCTCCCCCTCAGGAAGAATCCTATTGCTTCCAGCCCATCTGTGTGCCTTATGCTGGTATACAGTCTTGCTGCATCAAGACCAAATATCACAAAATCTGCTTCCCATTCAATGCCCTTTTTCTGTCTCTCAAACTTTTGTATCCCGAGTGTATGAGGATAGCTGTAATACAATGGGGAATAGGAAGTGGTTCACATATCTAGACAGGTTCTCTGTTAAGCCTCCTATCGAGGAGACTATAGGGCACCCTGGTGATCTAGTTGCACTCTTATGGATCTTCGGTAGGTGGTAAACTGTTAGGATCCTTGGGTGCTTGTTTTGTAGGAACTGGTATTCTTCTGTAGATAAAATTCCCTTCCGAAACCACTTCACTATCATACTCTTGAATGTAAATGTAAATGTATAGGCATTTATATAGCGCACTACTTACCCGTAGGGTCCCAAGGCGCTTCGACCACTGCGAAACCCTTCCTGGCTTCCCTGAGAGATGGCCCCTTAATGGGTATCTCCAGGGTGAGACCAGGCATCCCCGGCGGTGTGGTGGGGCCGTTAGTGAAGATGAGGCAAGCTAATGCCCAGAGTTGCCGAGTGTGATCGCTGATCAGAGTGGGCACTGAGGCGAGAGAATTATTGAGTCCGCTGACCCTGGTCCAGAAACCTGCCGCGCCGGGAATCGAACCCTGGTCCCGGGCCGTCCTCTGCTCTCTGGTCTGCCGCCTCTAACCAGTGAGCCACACTACTTGTATGCTCTGTGTATATTCGATTTCAGTCACTTTGGTGTATTTTGCTTCATCACTTAACTGTCTCAGTGCTTCATTTCAGTAGTTTTCCCTCGTTTGCAGAACTATATTGCCCCCTTATCGGATGGTTTCACTATGAACGTTTTGTCACATTTGAGATCTTTTATTGCTTTTCTCTGCTTGTACGATAAGTTCCAATTGCATGGGGGGAGTTGTCCTTCATCCTTAGTTCTAGTAAGTCTCTATTGACGTTATCCAAGAGGATGTCAATTGCATCTACGGTTTGGTAGAATTTTAAAATCGATTGAACAGGCTGGGTCCGCCCACCTGGGCTATCCCATATACCTCCTGTGGATCACCAGTAGTGGGAGCGCCCAAGCCTTTTCCCAGTCTTGGTTCTTCCATAGTTGCGATGGTTTACACGTCACTGACTGTCAAAATGTCAGTCTCTTCTGCTACATTGGTGCTAATCATACTCCTTTGGCCCACATTCCTCATTTTAAAGTACTTGTATAACTTCAGCTTCCGGATGTATTTAAATAAATCTATACTCGTCTGTGTGTACTCAAAACATTCAGTGGGGCAAAAAGTGAGACCCAAGGGTAATACGGATTCTTCCATGCTTGTCAGATTCCTTGTGGACAGGTTGACAATTGTAAGATTGTTCTCCTTCCTTTCGTGGTCCTGCCCCTCCTGTTTCTGGTGTTCGCAGTGCCTGTTCCGGTGTTTCCTGCCCCCTCTTCTCATGACTCAGTGGCTTTCGTCTCCGGTGGTCATCCTTTTCCACCCCTCCGCCACGTTTGCCTGATCTGGCTGAATTCCTCGCAAAAAAGGTTCTGCCGTGAATTGCCCTGACCAGAGCTCCCTTCTTCCTCCGAGTGTACAGCACTAGTTACCTCTGATTCTGAAGAGTCTGTTCTCCACCACTTCATCT
>NW_028247263.1:0-177015 GCF_964263255.1 Lissotriton vulgaris
ATTGAATTTGCATCTTTCTTGCCAACTCAAGCTTGGGAAGCCCGTAAAAAGCCCAGGAAGGAGTTTCAATCAGGATTCATGTCCCGTTACATCCACATTAATAACGTCTATTCTGTGATGAACTGCCACCTGGCCCCCAAAGGCTCCACGCTTAAATATCATTACTCAACGTGAGGTGAAGCTTCTAGAAAACCTCGCCCCCTTCTCATTGGAAAAAAAACGAGCTGGCTGTACCAGTCCGCGTCAAGGCCAAGAAGGAGGCAGGCCTAGCTCCCATTTTTTGACTTCGAGGCAGAGTTGCACATTCTACAGATAATATCCAGTTCAGTCTGGTCAGTGATAAGCCTAAAACAATTGAGGAGCAGAAAGACCTTAAATATGAATCGCTAGCACTGCTGTGCACGCAGAAGTAAGGCAAAGCCAAAAAGCAAGATGACATGAGTCCATGTCAAAGCCAATAGTAAGAACTCCTAATTCTCATAACCCAAACAACTTGCAAGCACTGCTGTGCACGCAGAAGCAAGGCAAAGTCCGAAAACAAGATGACATGAGGCCATGTCAAAGCCATTAGACAAAGTCCGAAAACAAGATGACATTAGGCTATGTCAAAGCCAATAGTAAGCCCTTATAATATAAATGTACTGTTCTACTCCGTGACAGCTCCCACTAAAAGACAGCAAGATTACAAGACAGAAGACAAGCAGGCATGTGCAGGACCGTCTCATATATCCAGGCTAGGGTATAATAACACACTAAAGTCAGTTAAAATGGATGGTAGTTGAAGGTCCTCATATGGTGCAAACCACAAGAGTGGCTCTTTCACTACAGCGCTTTAAGCTGACAATTTAATACTTAAAGCATCTCATCCAGCTGAAGTTTATCAGATGTTTGAGCAATTGCTATGGGTTTTGGAGCCCTGTCAGGGTACATCGTGAACCAAGATAAGAGTGATACATTGACATGGAATCTAGATAATAACAGCAGCTTGGTGAATAAAGAGGTAAGTTCCCTAAGTGTTAAGATTGTCCATAACACAGACTCAATTGCTTAAGAAAAATCTTGGAAGGTTTATTAGGAGAGAGAAAAAAAATTACCCAAGAAATGGCAGGATCGTCCTTTATTTAGTCTATGATAGGGTCAAGTCAACCTAATTAAAATGTGTATACTCCCTAAGCTTACCTTTCTATTTAACTGTATACCTCTTTCTTTTGACAAACAAAGCTGGCACAAGGTCCAAAGCAAGATGAACAGTTTTATTTAGGCAACTTAAGGAGACAGGATACCATGGGAAAAGTTAAGTAGCAAACTAAAAAAGGGAGGCCTGCCACACCTGGACATACAACTTTATTGTTCAATCAATCAATCAGGATTTGTATAGCGCAGCTGCATCACCTGTGTGGGTCAATAGGTACTGGGAGAGCATGCTGCCTGTTCTCCTATTGGTGGAACATCCAGGTCTTGAGGTCCTTCCTGGACTGCTGGAGCGATGGTGCGGCTCTGAGGTGCAGGACGAGGATGTTCTAGGCCTTGGCTGCCAGGTGGGAGAAGGAGCGGGTTCCACTGTTCGTCTTTCTGATGTGTCGGGTGGCTGCGAAGGAGAGGGATTCGGGACAGACTTTCCAAGTAAGTTGGTGGAAATTCACTTGATTGTGGAGGTACGCTTGTCTTTCATTGTGTAGCACCTTGTAAGTGTGGGTGAACAGCTTAGCTGGCTTCTCCTTGCGACTGCTTACAAGGGGAGCTTCCTGAGGTGAGGTGTGAAGGGATGTTGATGGGCTTTCCAATTCAAATCCTTCAGAATGCTCTTACGATCCCTGGAACTGTCTGTCACAAGGTTAATATTTAGGCAGTAGTAAGATGTCATCATTTTTGTAATTTTTCTAAAAAGTTAGACAAGGTTTTATAAAACGGTGCAATTGATTGGTATCGTCAGGTCCAAATGTGCGATCCTTTATTACAGCAAATGTGTATCTGTATGGGTCTCCACAGCTATAACAGAATGCCTAGAAAGTGTTTTGAATCTCCCAATTAAGGAGGTAAGGTTAACAACCTGGGGTGATTGTATTGCGGATGCCAGCCTGATAGAATGGGACTACCTCTGCGCAGATACCAAAAGGAAACACTATTTCAAGCTCCTACAATTATTGCCATGGACTGCAGCACAAAAACGAGACGATACATTTGCATCCGAGTTGGAAAAAGAACTTCAAGTCATGAGGGTATTATAAAAGAAATCACAAAATGGTATGAACTCCTCTGTGAAGCTGAGGCTCTAAAGAGATCTACATTGCATGTGGCATGGCATGGGTGCTAGCTGAACCAGCAATTGAAAAAGGTATAACACATCTTTTAGCATTCTTTATTCCTTTGCCAAACCTGATACACTAAAGAGGAATCTGTTCACTTTGCACAGGGTGTACTGTACTCCACATAAGACCTCTAAACTTGGAATCAGGGGTTCTCCCGCGTAACCCTCGCTAAATGCTTTTAGTCTACACACTTAGGTGGCTTAGCAACAGCAAGCATAGAAGCTTACTATACAGCATCACACCTACTGCCTGATAATGAATGCTGGAGTGACACTCCTGGTGACCTAGCCGACACAGTGCTTGCAAAATCATAAAAATGTTGCAAGACCTGCAGGTCTAGTAACTTGAATACACTTCTCGACCTAACTGTAATGTACTGAACCTGTGAACTGGTCTTAACCCGATTGTCACACAGTTCAACTTTTCAAAATCCTCTAACTCCAGTCACAGAATGAAAAGTAAATGTAGGAAGGCAAACTGACTTTTGACCTCTGTCTCTGAAAGGGTAGAAATGTGACAACATAACAAGATTTAAAGGTATCTTTATTGCTCATTCACTTTGTGAGCAAGCAGGACACCTGTTGTCAGCTTGCCAGAATGGGTGAGTAGGCCCATTATTGCTCATCCTGATTAAATCTGGCTCTTAATTTCGAGTGAATTTCTCAAGCCCTGATACAACTCTAAAGAGAAGTGGACCCTTAGAGGTATCCTATTACATTTCCTCCTAAAATGAGGTGGGCGACCGCAATAGCAGTAAAGATTTGGCAGTATATCCTGGTGCACATTGGGTAGGGAGGTAAACTCATGGAACGGAGACCATTGTGGGGAGGGGCCTGGCTGCGACAGGTGGCAGAGCGGAATGATTTAGACAATAGGACCTTATAGGGTTCACACCATTGGGAGATGTAATGGAAGGCACTACTCTGAAGACTCGATGAAGGAGAACAGCACAATGCCCCAACCTGGAAGAAATCATTCAAAAGCGAAAAGTTTGCTTGAGTAGGTGGAGGGGAATTGAAAAAGTTGGAAGAGCTATCAATGACTATTGCTGATTGTTGATTGTTATATTTGTTATGCAATGTAAAGAAAAAACTTATAATGATGACAGAGAGAGATACCATGGCTCCTTTTAAGTCAATAAAATGTGTTTTTTTTAAAAAGATCTCTAACCTGCAGGGGGACAGAAGAGTAATGTAAAACGTGTTGCAGCCCTAATGTAGATGGCGTCCATATGCTTGTGAATTGTCCAGCTCTGAATCTGTTCTGAGAGATGTAAGTAAGGTAATATCTGAAGTCATAAGACAACATTTTGAGGTAAGCCCTTTTTTTTCAATCATATTCAGTATCCAACAAAATAGTAGATTGAGGAGGGGTAGAAGGAGAACAAACACACATTTTTTGATTTGATGTTGATTGCTAGGCGCAATTTGCAAAAGGTGGCTAAATCCTTATCCTTTGCGGGTTAAGGAATGGATTAATGAAATGGAAAGAGTCTGTGATCAAGATACAGTTTGTACAAATAAGGTGTTTAGGTATTTGCACCAGATGTCTTCCTGCTTGAATTCAAACATGTAAATTCTAATAAACATTTCCAACACCAGATTCCTCACCGTCTGAATATTCCCCAGGTGTCAGAGTAGATCCGGAGACTTTGGAGCAGTACCTCTAGCTGCAGGCAGGTGGTACCATATGGTTCTGAACTGTCACCATTCTGCTCCTCAAATGAGATATGTAGCCCATATAGGTGCACTCCAGTGCACTGATATCACTTTTTTGCTTCCCATGCCACCAGGTGCGGATCTGGGGCTACCTCTCGTACCTTTAAAGACTTTCTTCTAAACATTGCTATATCCAGTGTGCAAGGGAAATATCACCACTTAAAATGACAGGATTCCAAGCCTGGAAGAACTGTTGCAATCAAATGCCTTACATTTTGCCTGTAGTGTCAGGAGTTCTGCCATGACTCCAAGGCTTGGAGGGACTAAGCATCAATGAACCGGAATATCATACAGGTGCACAAGCTAAGCTCTACATCATCAAACATTGGAAAGACCCCACGTCATGACCAGTCCAAATCCAAGGGTTTGTCTTGGTCTTGTTCCTGGTCCAAGTGCCAATCCTGAGATCAATCATCATTCCGCTCCAAATCTTCAAGTCGGAGAAGAAGCACAAAAAATCTAAAAGGGATGCATCCCCTTCTCACCACTTTTGAGCTCCTGGGAGGGTGTGCAACCAATGCCCTTTGATCTCGCTCCTGAAGTCAGTCGGCATCAGAGGTTACTCCTCAGCTTGTACCCACACAACCAGAGTTTTCTAGATTGTCTGGGAAGCAGATGCAGGAGTTTCGGCGAGGCCTTGCTCTGACTCCTTTGATGCCTTCCTACTTTCTCTGATTCCTTCCTACTCCCTCTGGTGCTCCTTTGGGCCCCATGCAGCCTCAAGGCCCTCCTTTTGTGAGACCGCTGGTAGGTTCGCTCTAGGAGCCAGTTGGACCCTCCTTACGGACTTCAGCTCTGGCTCTGCAACCCGTGCCAGTTACCAGAGCGCTGATGCAGACTCAATTGATGACGGAGGAGGAGGTGTTCATTGTGGTCTCCGATTCAGAGTCAGCTCCGCTACAACTGAGGTGTTAAGTTTTAGTTGAACCACAAACTGAACTTTATGTCCACCTTCATTAGGAAGATCCTACATGTTACATTCCATGTTTGGCAAAGATTCTGGCAATGATTATGATGCAGGGGCCACGAATGGTCAACCTTATCATAGGGAGAAATGGTAGGATGACCTCCAACATGCCAATGGCCTCAATACTGCTCCTGATTCTGGCCTTCGTACATTCCCAGGTCCTGCTACTGAAGGAAATGTGTCTTTCGCTGTGGTCATATGGAGGGCGGCTGAAGTTCACAACTTCCAGCTCCTCCCCTTAGAGGTCAAAACCAATGTCATGACTAATGTTCTCCACCCAGTCCAAATTCTACTGAGCCCTTACTTCCTCTTAACGGGGTGCTCACTGATAATCACTTATGAAACTGGACTAAACCTTGTTATGGCCCTCCCAGAACTCTGCCAAATTGCACAATGCCATTGATCTGCCCCGGGCGATCCTGCTTTCCTGTCAATCCTGCATTTCTGTTTCAGGCAGCTCTCTCCAGAGAGCCCAGTGGTGAATGCCTCTACCAGGTGGACTAATCCGAACACTTTCCCAACTACTCCCAACCCACCCCCAATAGAGAACCTTTGGTAAGAGGTTTTTTCTTTCACCAGTTTGGCCCTGCGTTCTGTGAATGCCAACTGCCTGCTGCGCCGCTATTCCCACACACTTGAGGTCTCAGTGGCTCAAGTACTCCCAGGTTTCCTAGAAAACAGAAAACTGGTCCTAACCCAAGATGGTCTTGATGCAGCCAAGTTCACAGTTAAAGGGGCTTGGACACCACCGATTCCATCTGACAAACCATTAGCACCCACGTCGCCATTTGCCAAGATGCCTGGCTGCGGCCAACCGTTTTTTTAGGCAATGTCCATTTGTCCCTGATGGAAATGTTCTTTGAGCGCACTTCATTGTTTGGCGACATGGCAGATTCCGCTATGGAGTGGTTTAAAGAGATCATGGCCACAGCATGTTCCCCGGGCTTATCTGCCTTGCCTTATTAGCTGCATCAGCCCTACCGTTCCTTTCACTGATTCGGCAGAGGTACCCCATAACCACAAGCCAATTAAGCCTCAGCAAGGTGCCCAGCAGTTTTGCCGCTGATACCTTTGCAACTGCGCCACCACAATCAGTCAGCTAGCCAACCAGTCCACTGCCACAACCCCCCCATCAGCCCCACCTGCCATACCCCTTTCGCGTGCCCTTAGTGGAGCCCAGCCACCCTGTTGGAGGCAGGATCCAAGGATTCATCCATTGGACTGGTGGGTCCTGGAGACAGTCCGAAAGGGGTACCCTTTTTCCTTCATTGCCACTCCTCACCTTTCACCATCCCTAAATCTGTCCATCTTATGGCAGGAAGTGCAACCCCTTTTGGCCAAGGACTATCAAGAGGGTGCCTGCGCCAGAAGTGGGGCTTAGTTGTTATTACTGCTACTTTCTGTTGCCAGATAGATGGAGGCTGTAGTCCTATTTTAGACTGGTGCCCTCTCAACGACTTCCTCTGGAAAGAAAAATTCAAGATGCTCACCCTGGTCTAGGTCTTGGCTGCCCTAGACCCTAGTGACTGGATGTTGGGTGTTAGTCCGGCAGGGTGCGTATTTCCATATACCCATCTTGCAGGCCCATCAGCGCTACATGATGGGAGAGGTGCATTTTAATTTTTTTGTGTTCCCCTTTGTTCTCACCAGCGCCCCTTGGGTATTCACAAAAGTGATGGCAGTAGCAGTGCAATTTCGGAGATCCAGAGTTAGGGTCTTCTACTACCTCGTCGACTGCCGGCTGAAGGTGGGATCGCACCAGGCAGGCATCCACCTCCAAACGACAACACAATTCCTGTCATCTTTGTTGTTCTCTATTAACGTGCAAAATCACACCTGGCACATTCTCAGACACTCCTTTATTGGATCTATTCTGAACACAGATCTGTTTTACAAAAGATTTGAGAGGTGCACTCGGTAAAGTCAGCAACACAAAAAAAGTTCATTGATTTTGTAAATCTTCTGTTCTTTCTTTAATGTGTTCTTTATTTTCTTTTAAAATACACAGGCACAGCCAACGCGTTTCATTCCCTTTCGTGCCTTGGCAATTTCGTCAGGGCTGCAAAAAGATTTTAACATGCATAAGCATTTTTTTGCCTTGTGTTTGAATATACATAACATTAGTCTACATAATATACAGAATTAAATTAAAATAGACTAGAGAATACACCAATAGACCTAGTCATCTTAAAAATACATGCTGAATGGCACATTTGCTAGTTCATTGTAGAGGCAAGTACACCCTCACCGGTACATTGCTACCACAATGCAAATCCCAACCATGTGACTTGGCATGAATTGATTTCACCGACCCGTGCCAATTGGGGAGAAAAGGCACCCAAAGGACTTGTGTAATCGTACCAAGCATAGTACTTGCTAAAGACCAGAGATTAAGTGTGAAGTGAAACATAGGTTGTCTCAGATATGAAATATAAGATTCGTAGAGTGTGTGGTCAGATTGACCGTGATCAAGATATGAGTAAAGCGTCAGAGTAACAGTACTGTCACTGCAATCACCTCAGAGGACAAGGGGGATAGGATATGGTTGCAAAGATCCCCCACAACCACCACGATATGTGTCAAAAAATTGGGCTCACCATACAATGAAAGATCATTCAAGTTTGATAGTCCAAAGTTTGATCGCACCTGCGAAGCTGGTGCTAAAGGATTAGTATTAGCAGTACGATCCCGAATATTCCTAAAAGTAAGATATGATGGTATAATTTATTGGCAACGGTTCGGCCATAGTTAATACGAAATTTAAAGACTGATTATAAACAAGTATATGTCTACAAGTCATGTTACAGCGTGAGTAGAATGCGCCCCAATTGCGTATAATAATATGAATCGCTATATCTCACTATAGTGCAAATAGAACGTAGAGCGAGATATAAAAGGTAACTCCAGGATCCTTACAGAGCCAAGTTATACGAAGGAAGTGCCAACAATAAAGGGAAGTTATTACCTTACAGACTGTCTGTTGGTGCAAAGGGAAGGGGGTCATAGAATAGTCTTTACCTGGATAGAGTTGAAGTCAAGTTCCAGGCGGAGTATCTGCTGTGATGTCACACATTTGCCGCAATATCGCGTGGAAAAAGTGAACGAGTGTATATCCTGTCCCCCTGCATATAAAACATACATATGTGCCATATAACGTCAGACTCTTTTGAATAGATAGATGCATTTAGTGGGTAATGCATTTTGCCAGAGGTATTTGTTATATAAAAAGGTCATCTAGGGGTCCAGTAGATATTGTTAATATAATACCATTTCTGCAAGGTGTGGAAACACCTTATGAGTCCGAGTCACCTCAAGTGGAGAGTTTAAATAAAGACTGTATACAAAAGTATATCACTATAGGTTTCTTTTTAAATACAGAAACAATTTATGTATTAACACTAGTTGGTGGCCCATGACACTTCTTTTTATATACAATGTTCTCTACAGTGAGTGATACGAGATTCATGGGGGGAGAGATGGATAACCGAAGGTCAATATGATAACTAGTTCCCTCCTCCCACTGGTGTAACTGGAGGTGATTCAGTCTATATCAACCTCCCCCGTTATAATAGACAGGCATAATCATTTCCTAGGCTCGGGAAACCCCCCGACATGCTGTATGGTTGACTCCTACACATCGGTCTGTGGTACCTTAGTGAATCGACGTAGAGGAAGGGAGGGTGGTATGCGCTGGTTACCGGGTAGCGTCCAGACACGTGCAACACTATTCTTCGGGTGCGGGACTTAAATGTAAACATACGGTCCAGTGTCACAAAAAACACTAAGTTCTAAAGGATAAAATAGGTTCTAATTCCCCACGGTATGACATACCTGTGATAGGGTCTCTGCAGTCCCCTGCTCCTCCCCGTGGATTTCTGGAAGCGAAGTTTTGCCGGTCCCCGCCATTTTTAAAGAAAGTAAGCTGACCCCGGGATACGGTCACGTGGTTCTTGCGACAATAGAGCTGAATCGGGACCGGTTGAATGTTAGCCCATGTCTTCAGTAGCGGCCATCTTTGAACGTAGTGAATGTATGAGGTGCCTCACTGGTATATTTGTAAATAGACGATAGATCAGCACCGATCTTTACCAACACGTTCTAGGCTTTAAAGAAGAATGTTTTCATCACATACGTAGCGATATATTTATTAATTGGCCGTAATCCAAGAGAGGACGGCCGAGTCTACTTAGTTGCATAAAATCACTTCCATAAAGCCATATAGGTAAATAATGCAACTGTATAACGGAATGTATAGTTCAGTGCTCAAATGGTACTGATCATAACTCTTTTTATCCAACTGGTTCTAGGGACGAATGAGTCAATTGTATAAAAGTCTAAAGAGGCCATGGCGGCCATCTTTAAAGGCGTAATTAGAACGCGAAGGATATTGATGTTCTGTTCTGGGGTGGATGTGTCCTTTCCCCCAGAGTAAGATTGAAACAATGGTGACAAAAGTAAGAGACCCAGTATCTGTTTTTCCCAAGCAGAAGTGAAAAACGATAGAAATGTGATCAGAAAAGAATTTTCGATCTATATACAAATATCAGTGAGAAGAAGTGAAAAGGAATAGGATCAAACAAAAACATTTTCAACTGAAGACATGGGCTAACATTCAACCGGTCCCGATTCAGTTCTATTGTCGCAAGAACCATGTGACCGTATCCCGGGGTCAGCTTACTTTCTTTAAAAATGGCGGGGACTGGCAAAACTTTGCTTCCAGAAATCCACGGGGAGGAGCAGGGGACTGCAGAGACCCTATCACAGGTATGTCATACCGTGGGGAATTAGAACCTATTTTATCCTTTAGAACTTAAGTGTTTTTTGTGACACTGGACCGTATGTTTACATTTAGGTCCCGCACCCGAAGAATACTGTTGCAACGTGTCTGGACGCTACCCGGTAACCAGCGCATACCACCCCCCCCTTCCTCTACGTCGATTCACTAAGGTATCACAGACCGATATGTAGGAGTCAACCATACAGCATGTCGGGGGGTTTCCTGAGCCTAGGAAATGATTATGCCTGTCTATTATAACGGGGGGAGGTTGATATAGACTGAATCACCTCCAGTTACACCAGTGGGAGGAGGGAACTAGTTATCATATTGACCTTCGGTTATCCATCTCTCGCCCCATGAATCTCGTATCACTCACTGTAGAGAACAATGTATATAAAAAGAAGTGTCATGGGCCACCAACTAGTGTTAATACATAAATTGTTTCTGTATTTAAAAAGAAACCTATAGTGATATACTTTTGTATACAGTCTTTATTTAAACTCTCCACTTGAGGTGACTCGGACTCATAAGGTGTTTCCACACCTTGCAGAAATGGTATTATATTAACAATATCTACTGAACCCCTAGAGGACCTTCTTATATAACAAATACCTCTGGCAAAACGCATTACCCACTAAAAGCATCTATCTAATCAAAAGAGTCTGACATAATATGGCACATATGTATGTTTTATATGCAGGGGGACAGGATATACACTTGTTCACTTTTTTCACGTGATATTGCGGCAAATGTGTGACATCACAGCAGATACTCCGCCTGGAACTTGACTTCAATTCTATCCAGGTAAAGACTATTCCATGACCCCCTTCCCTTTGCACCAACAGACAGTCTGTAAGGGAATAACTTCCCTTTATTGTTGGCAGTTCCTTCGTATAACTTGGCTCTGTAAGGCTCTGTAAGGATCCTGGAGTTACCTTTTATATCTCGCTCTACGTTCTATTTGCACTATAGTGAGATATAGCGATTCATATTTTTATACGCAATTGGGGCGCGTTCTACTCAAGCTGTAACATGACTTGTAGACATATACTTGTTTATAATCAGTCTTTAAATTTCGTATAAACTATGGCCGAACCGTTGCCAATAAATTATACCATCATATCTTACTTTTAGGAATATTCGGGATCGTACTGCTAATACTAATCCTTTAGCACCAGCTTCGCAGGTGCGATCAAACTTTGGACTATCGAACTTGAATGATCTTTCATTGTATTGTGAGCCCAATTTTTGGACACATATCGTGGTGGTTGTGGGGGATCTTTGCGACCATATCCTATCCCCCTTGTGATTGCAGTGACAGTACTGTTACTCTGACGCTTTACTCATATCTTGATCACGGTCAATCTGACCACACACTCTACGAATCTTATATTTCATATCTGAGACAACCTATGTTTCACTTCACACTTAATCTCTGGTCTTTAGCAAGTACTATGCTTGGTACGATTACACAAGTCTTTTGGGTGCCTTTTCTCCCCAATTGGCACGGGTCGGTGAAATCAATTCATGCCAAGTCACATGGTTGGGATTTGCATTGTGGTAGCAATGTACCGGTGAGGGTGTACTTGCCTCTACAATGAACTAGCAAATGTGCCATTCGGCATGTATTTTTAAGATGACTAGGTCTATTGGTGTATTCTCTAGTCTATTTTAATTTAATTCTGTATATTACGTAGACTAATGTTATGTATATTCAAACACAAGACAAAAAAATGTTTATGCATGTTAAAATCTTTTTGCAGCCCTGACGAAATTTCCAAGGCACGAAAGGGAATGAAACGCGTTGGCTGTACCTGTGTATTTTAAAAGAAAATAAAGAACACATTAAAGAAAGAACAGAAGATTTACAAAATCAATGAACTTTTTTTGTGTTGTTGACTTTACCGAGTGCACCTCTCAAATCTTTTGTAAAATTGCTCTGACGGACATCCTTGGCAGCGGATGGTGAGAGTGGTTGCACCATTAGTTATCTGGAAACAGAAAAAGTTGATGTGCTAAACCTTGGTCTGCTGCTGTGTGCTTTGGTTTGTTGAACACAGATCTGTTTGGTGCCTTCCCCCCAGAAAGGAGAGTCCAGGACATTCAGTCTATGATTCTGATCTTTCAGGCTCTCTTCTGGATATTAGTGAGGTCTACTGTCAGGTTACTGGGTCTGATGGCCTCCTGCATTCTGCTGGTCAAGCACATCCAGATTTTGTTAGACACTGAAAAATCAGCAGTAGTGGTTACTGGACTGTGATTGGTTCAGCTGCAGACCCCTCTCCCTACCCCATCCAAAGTTGAAAGGGGTGACTGATGCATTGCTTCTATGTTGGGGCTGCCATCTGGGAGAGGTGGAGATCAGAAGCCTCTGGTCTCAGGCAGAGGCACAGCTCTATATCAATATCCGGGAGCTAAGGGCGATCCATATGGCATTGAAAGCCTTCCTTCCATCCATCAAAAGGAGGCCAGTGCAGGTGCTTATGGAGAACGTCACTGCCATGTGGCATTGCAACAAGCAGGGTGGTATGTGGGCCTGGACTCTGTGCCTTAAGGCACGACAGCTCTAGAAATGTCTGTACCATCAAGAGATTTTTATGGTATGTGTTGGACTTGGCCCTTCTGGCAGGTTCACCCCTAAACTTTCTGCTTTTTGAATGTGAATTGGTGGTAGTGATTTTTGGTTTTTGCGCACTTTCACTGTGTCCCAGTGGAAAGTGCGTGCTCACTCTGAGTGCGTGGAGTAAGGTTGGCTTGCCCTCCCATAGGAATGCATGGGGAATGTCTGTGTCCCTGGTAGTTCCTGATGCGTGAGGTGTGCAGGCTCGAGTTTGGTATGTGCGGACTCGTGTTATTGAATGCTGCGCAATGATGCGTGCGGCGTGTTTGTGTCTAGTGTGGAAGTGCCACTTCTAGACATGGGTGTGCATGTGCAGTGAGTGTGCTGGCACGTGATTGGCTGGAGCTGGCTGGTGAGCCTGGCTCCAGGAGTCTGGATGGGTCTGCCCCGGTGGTGAATGGAGAGATTAGCATGCTGATGTGAGGGAGTGGTACACCTGGGACCTGAATACGGCTGGGCTTTCCCCACACAATGCTGGCTCCGCCCCCCTGTGGTGCGTCTAATGTCCCTAGCCCTGCCAGTGAATAGAGTGAGGGGCTGAGCACATCAAGAGTGCTAACAAACCAGCTGCGACTGGTTTTTCCCCTCACCCTGAAGCCAGACAAAGGATTTCTTATTATAAAAAGGGGCTGTGTCCCCTTACAATTTGTTCTCTTCCAGGATCCTATCTGAGGGGGGCTGCTGCTGCTGCTGGGCGCCAGGAGGACCGCCACTTGGAGTGCCTCCCTGCCTGAAGGCCCAGTCAGACCCCCCAGGATATAGCGGCATGGATTAGCAAATTTAGTGGCACCAAAATGGAAATTTAGCGGCACAAATAGGGAAATTTAGCGGCAATTTTGCGGCATTTTTTTGGCCATTTTTCCTGCAACAAACACATATATCTTAGTTTTTTTTAGTTATTTAATAACATGAAGCTATGTATGTATACTAATGTAAGCATTCCTCCATAGAAACACTCTTGATTGTGGGTTTAAGTAATTCCCTTTTCCTACAGCTTGACAGTTACACAAAATGAATGTCCACAATGTAGTGGTAAAGCTCTGGTTTAGGGGTTACTTTTTGTCAAAACCTCCTGAACTCCTACTTGCATATATTGGGAATTTTTGGAAGACGAACAATGACAGAATTAACTGCACGAGATGCGTTTTTTTCAACAAATTATTTTTTTACATTTTCTGTTTTCGACCCTCTGCTCCAGGGGAGAGGGCGGGGCCTCGTCCCAGTCAACGGGAGGGTCTCCAGCGGGGAGCCAGATGCGGGAGGGGCACTTCAAAGCCCGTCACAGTGAGCTGCTAATGCCCCATTAAGCCCGGAAAGTTATTCTTTAGTGCTTCTGTGTCCTTCCCGCCCACCCCAATAAACAACGTAAGTGGTGTACAAACAGAAGTTCACACACAACACCTTTTCTGTCACGTGATGGCTTAAGCGCCTGTCCCTGTTAATGCCACCAAACATCGTTAACACAGAGCTTCGATTCTTCCTAAATTTGATTGAAGATTAAAGTGGCCTCCCTCATTTGAGGAAAAAAACTAAAAAAAGAGACGCCTTAGCTTGTGTATGAATACGCACCAAGAACGTTATTGTTAGTAAATTCTAATTCAAGCAGACAGCAGGTTTTTAAATGGAGCCTCGAGGGCACATGTTACAATTACAGCCAGTCCTTGGCGGTAGACGGGCTTCGCCTCGGGCATGCAGAGCACCGGGAGAGCAACAGTTAAACGCAAGGCCTATTTGCATATTAGCACAGCTGGGTTTTCCACACTAGAATAACAAGGTGGACTCCAACCTGTGGGGATTTTTGTGGCCGAGCAATCCCTTTGTCAAAGAGGATGATGCAATGAGAGCTGGTGATGAGTCAGTGTGTCCCAGAGGTGAACAGCGGTGAGTAACTTCGTCTGGCGTCTGCCTGCACGAAATATACCTACAGCAAGCACAGACTTGAATGCTAAGAACAGTGCAGGGATCACGATGCACAGCGCACACGTTTGCACTCACTGACAATCAGACCCCCCAGGATTTAGCGGCTTTCATACAAATACAGCAATTTCTACAAAAGTGCCGATTTTGCGGTCACTTTTGCAAAAATTGCGGCATTTTTATAAAAGTGCCGATTTCGCGGCAAATCGCGAAATCACGATATCCTGGAGGGTCTGCCCAGTGAGCTGGCTCTGGGCCCAGCCCTGCCCCCCTGCCTACCTAAAAAACTTTGCTGGATCTGGATCTTGCCCTTCAGCGCTTGGGAGCGCTGTGATCCTCTGCCTAGTGCTGGGAGCGCTTTATTTCTATTTTGGACCTTTTTGCTGGACTTATTGTCCTCTAAGCACCTGGAAGCGCTTTATCTTGCTATAGCGCTTGGAAGCGCTACATTCACCCCTCAAAGCACCTGAAAGCGCTTTATTTTGTCTTTAGCGCTTGGGAGCGTGTTCCTCACTTTGGCCGGTGCCCACCCGGCATCTTTTACCCCCTGTCTGAGAAAGAAAATCACCGTCGCTGGCCTGGGGAAACCAGGAAGCGAAGCAGGCCGCCTGACTGTGGGCGGGCCTGCGAGACGGAAGTGCGGCCGGAAGGGCAGGCGCTACAAACAGGAAGCGGACGGGAGCCCACCCCGCGCTCTTGTGCTCCGAGGAGGAGTGTGGCGTCATCTCCCGGGGCTCCCCAGCGAGGGAAGAGTCCCCGCAGCCCAGGAGAGATAGCCCGAATTGTCGGGAAGCTGCACCGCAGGGCCACGCTGTGATTGGCCCCAGTCCCGCCCCGTCATCGCCAAGCCCTGCAGCCATTGGTCGGGCCGCGAGGGCTTCCCCCAGATCGGAGGACGTTGACAAAGGCCGAGGGAAGGCAGGAAGCGACGCTGGCTCCCCCCACGAGGCTCTCCCCGGAGTGAGGGAGCACCGCTGCCGTCCTAGGAGCAGAGCCCCGTGGAGGAGGTGGAGAGGAACCGGTAGCCAGACGAAGAGTCCCCAGAGAGAGCCCCGAGGTGCGGGAGCTCTTGTGCCACCCCCACCAGCCAGCCCCCGGTTTAGAAGTTCCTAACAGATACCGGTGAGTGCGGGCAGCTTTCTTTTGGCATAAGAGCGGCCCTGGTTGGCAGCGGGCCGCTCCACAAGTAACCGGGGCATTCATTTACTTACAAGCCCACGAGGGCTCCGGGGGTACATCGCTGCACAGAGCCCACGAGGCTCCTGAGGTGGCACGGGTTTCTTGAGAGACCCCAAGGCTCACGGGGGCATAGTTCTTTTGGCCACCGAGCCTGCGAGGCTCACAGGTGGTTCTTGGCCCTTGGTTGTTTCTAGAGCCCCAGAAGAGTGCCAGGAGGCACGCTGGTGCCAGGCTCAGTTCTTACAGCTGCCCAGCACTTAGTGGGCAGCTGCTACGTTTATGCCCCTGACATTTAGGACAGTCACTGGTTGTGGTGACTAATGTGATTTCTGCGCAATTGTGTTCTCCTGCACCTCTGAATGTGTTTTGATGCGTCATGTGCCTTGTTCTTACACCGCTGAATGTATGTTTATGCATCATGTGTTTTCCTTCCCTACACCTCTGAATGTGTTGTGATGCATCATGTGTAATGTGCCTATACCCCTACATATATTGTGATACTTAGGTGGTTGTTTTTCTCCTAGTACAGGTGTTGCTAGTGAGGTCCTGGTTCCCTGCATGACATTTTCCTAAGGTGGTTGGGTTGCGTAGGTGGTACTTACCGGTTACCAGTGGTTACTGGTTGTGTGCTTTATGTTCTAATTTGTGCTACAGTGATTTTATATTCTATGTTCTAAGAGCTAGTTCTAAAAGTGCCTATTCCTGACAGTGGTCCATGTGGCTCTGTCTTGTACATATCCCCTGTAAATTCTGCCCGTGCCAGTTGGCACATTGTAAAGTGTGTGTTCTTATCTAATGTGTTTTGGTATAATACAAAGGCTATTTTTATATATAACCTTGTGTGGAGTTTCCTTTGTGGTGAGCATTGGGTGTTGTTGCTGGAAGGGTGCGCAAACACTTAACCTACATAGCCTCCAAGTTTAGCCTTGCTGCTCGCATCATGTTACCTAGAGGGTGAGCAGGGGCTATCTTGGCGTATAACTCCCTTGCTCTGACTTAGAGTGGTGGTCTCTGACTGACTTTGGCGCAAGCCATGGCCAGCCAGAGATCCCATTTCTAACAGTGTGAACTACTTGGCAGGATCACTGAATGCCAGGGCGGAGTCGCTCAGCCATTGATGCCTAGCAGATCGGGAATGCCAGTTACACCCCCGGAGTGGGGCAAGGTGTCTCCCACGAATGGGAAAAACCTTGTCTTGATCTGTTCACACATAAAGAAACGGTCAATGGCAGCAGTTCTTCTCATTGGAGTTAGCCAGAAGTCCCTCGCTAAGAGATGCAGTCCACCTGGAGTGTAACTCTGGGACTCCTGTATGCCTTCCCATCTAGACCTCTTTTGCTGTGACTTCTGAAGAAGATTAAGACCAACCGGGACCAAGTCATCTTAATGGCCCTGGATTTATTACGTAGAGTATGGTGTACAGAGCTCTTGGGCTTGAGCATCAACCATTCAATCAAGTTGCCACTCCAGGAGGGCTTGCAGCTACAGGGCAGTAGTCTGCACGAAGCCTTTACAATCCCCACCTATATGCATGGAGCTGTGACAACTGAACACCTTTGACCTGAGGTGGTTGATGTCTTCTTGGCAGTCCGGCGACCTTTGACAAAGTGTATATGCCTGTTGTTGGGACAAATTTGTGGTTTGGAATGGCTCATGCCAAATTGACCCACTCCAGGCTATGTTATCTGATATTCTGTTGTTTTTGTCTCTTTCCTGGCACAGCTTTGCTTTGTGCATGGTTAAAGGATATCTCCAAGCCGTTTTGCGGTTGCCAGGCCAGCCCTAGGTTTAAATCCCTGCTTGTGACTTTTTTTAAAGGTACCCAACACTTGTTTATTCCCTCTACTTTTATCATGCCTCAGGGTGGTCTTTATTTGGTCCTCTCATACTTGATGTGTACTCCCTTTGAGGCACTTCACAGTTGTCCTTTGTGGCTTCTTACCCTAAATACAGTGTTCCTCATTGCCATAACATCAGCACGAATGAGTGATTTGCAAACTCTCTGGGTAAATCTGCCGTTCATTATCCTCTTCCCAGATAAACTTTTTCTACAACTCGAGAATCCTTACTGCCTACAGTTGTGGTCCTTTCTACATCAGCCAAATCATCACCCTACCGATATTCCATGTTCCATGTAACCCTTCATAGAAGAGGAGAGACTCCATTGCTGGAACCCCCAAACAGTGCTGAGCTTTTACATTGATTTACCATAGAACACTGGGTAGATGATTAAGACTATGTGGGGTTCACAGGAGTGAAATATGGCAAGGCTGTGCAGAAAAGGCCATCTCGCGTTGGATGATACTCTGCATCAAGATCAACTATGAATTGGCCAAAAAAGCAGTCTCCTGAAGGACAACGATCTCATTCCACTTGGGCCTAGGCTGCAACCACTGCATTGGCACATGGAGTTTCTGTCCTGTACATCTGCCAGGCAGCTACATGGCGTCACTTCAGACATTCACGAAGCACTACTGTCTGGACAGCCAAGTTTGCCAAGAAGGGCATTTCGCCCTCTCGGTCATACAAGACTTTTGGGTTTGGACCATTTAACGGTTCCACCTCCTAATAGGTAGTGCTTTGGTATCTATTCAAAAGGTAAGGAATCTGCAGCTAAAAGTCTCATTCAGAGAACAAGTTACTTTTGGTAATGCTCTTTCTGGCATAGACTAACTGCAGGTTCCTCATCGACCCTCCCATCCTCTTTATCCTGTGAATTGGATTCTGCCCTTTAATAAGAGCCCACATTTAGTAATCTGCACACTGGTTAAAGCCCATGTGCTGTTGGAACTTTGCGTCTGGGGACACGGATCCAGTCTGAGGCATTAGGAATATTCAAAAGGTGAGAAATCTGTGGTTACATAAAATCTCAACCTGAAAGAGCATTACCAAAGGTAACTTATTTGTTTGGTCCAATGATTACACTAGTGCCAATTTCAGTTTGTTTGGGATAGGAAGCAGACAGCTTATTTATTTTTATATTTATCTGCCCGTCATGTACATGATGCAGAATATCAATAAATTTTACCCCGTTTGAATGAGAAATGGCCTATGGACCCTGACACAGTTAATTATTTTGGGTACTGAACATTCCGAGGTGATTCGGTCAGAACACGCCATCCTTGTTGCATTGTACAACATTGTACATTGTAGGCCCGCCACTCCATTGTGATTGATGTGATTTTAGCGTATACTGCTAACTTTACAAGTGAGCTCTGACACATCACACCATGCCTGATACCTACTTCTCCAGCCATCCCCCATTACCCTCTACCGCACCGACCTTTGAACACCACAACCCTTATACAAGCTCTTTACAGGTTACAACTGCCACTCGCACCCAGTCCTGCTTGGCACCATGGCCCTCCAACCTGGTGTGCCTAAGACAGTGATCTCTTGACTTTCAAGTAGACACACACGTCATCTTCTTCGCCTCCTTTGTTACAGGTGCAATGTTCTGTCAACCACATTTTCTATGAACTGTTTCCCTGCATGCCTGAGATCTTCTGACTGAGTCCTAAGGGGGGTTTATCCATGTAGTTCGCCTCCTTTGTTACAGGTGCAATGTTCTGTCAACCACATTTTCTATGAACTGTTTCCCTGCATGCCTGAGATCTCCTGACTGAGTCCTAAGGGGGGCTTATCCATGTAGTTTGACAGCCCCCCCCCTCAGCACAGTACCCCTACCTGAGATCTCCTGACAGAGTCCTAAGGGGGGTGCCTCCATGTAGTTTGACAGGCCCCCCTCAGCACAGTAACCCTGCCTGAGATATCCTGACTGAGTCCTAAGGGGGGCTTCTCCATGCAGTTTGACAGCCCCCCTCCCCCCAGCACAGTACCCCTACCTGAGATCTCCTGACTGAGTCCTAAGGGGGCGTCACAATGTCATTTGACTGGCCCCCCATCCCTCAGCACAGTACCCCTGCCTGAGATCTTCTGAATGAGTCCTAAGGGGGGGCTTCTCCATGTAGTTTGCGGGGAGGCCCCTCTCAAGTTTTGTTGCGCTTGTGTTTCTTATACTTAAAAAAAATAATTATTTATAGAGTTTTATATAGCGCGAACGTGACCCAAGGGTATCAGAGCGCTTCACAGTTACATGTGTTACAGTTAGAGTACAACGGTATTGTAATGTTAATATATATTAGATTCCAGTATATGTCTTTCTTAGCAGTTTCAACAATAACACATTTAGGATCTGTTTAGTGTACAAAGGTGTACCTCTAATCCTCTCCAAATGGTCCCGATGTGTATTTCCATTAAGTTCTACATCAAGGTCCCAGAGTAGTACTGAGGAAAGTCTTGCTTAAGAGAGGAATTTGTTCCTTAGGAAGATCTTCACTTCCCTCATGAATGTTGCCGTGTTTGGAATTTTTCTAATGTTTGGAGGAAGTGAGGCACTTCTGGCTGGTCTGCTTCCCCCTGATATCTCAATTTTCTGGACTAAGTACCTTGGTGTTTTGTAGTGGAGCGCTTTGTTGGTAATACATGCCATCTTAAATTGGATTCTGGCTTCGTATGGTAGCCAGTTTAATGCTTTCAAATGTGGGGAGATATGGTCATATTTTCTAGACCCAGTAATGAGTATTGCGGCCGCATAGAGACAGGCTTTTAGTGGTGCTAAGGACATTTTTGGTAGACCTGCTAATGTTGTATATCCATATTCAATCCTTGAAATAACAAAGGACTGAACTGCCAGTTTGTGGTTCGTCGGAGTGATGAGATGTTTCATTTTTCTGATATAGTTCAGGTGAAACCAGGCACTTTTTGCCATTGATTTGATGTGGGCTTTCATGTCTAGGTTCTTATCCAGCGTTATTCCCAGTGATTTAGCAGAATCAACTAGGGTAGGTGTGCAGTTTAGAGATGTGATCAGTTTGGTCCATTCCTTCACATTTGTGGGGTTCTTTGGAGGTGATATTAAAAGGAATTCCGTTTTTTGTGCATTTAGCTTCAGATGATTGCTAGTTAATCATTGTAGTGACACTTTTAAGGCCTCATTCATTGTCTTGATGTCTTCCAGTGACGCGATCTTGATGTAGATCTGAGTGTCATCTGCGTACATGTGATGTGATATGTTTGCGTCTCAGAATTTCTGTAAGGGGTTCAACATATAGGTTGAATAGTGACTGATATAGTGTTGATCCTTGAGGGACTCCAATCGAATTTGGGCATGAAGGGGACAGCATCTGGTTAACCAGGAACGTTTGTGTTCTGTTCTGGAGGAAGGATTCAAACCATTTCAGAACATTTCCAGATATTCCCATCCTGCCTTGAAGCCGGGCTAGCAATTTTACATGATTTATCGTGTTAAATGCTGACGACAGGTCAAGAAGGACTAATAAACATGTTTGATTGTGATCTAGGGCCTGTAGCGCATCATCCACTATATATAAAATTGCTGTTTCCGTACTGTGGCCTGGTCTGAATCCCGATTGGCAGTCGTCCAGTAGATTGAAATTGGCAATGTGGTCGCTCAGTTGATTTTGCACACATTTCTCAATAAGTTTGGCAAGGAATGGAATATTGGTTACTGGGCGAAATTTATTTGGATCTGCCGGGTCTGCTGTAGGTTTTTTGATGATGGGGAGGACTTGGCCTGTTTTTAGGCATTCTGGTAGGATCCCTTGAGATAGTGATGCATTGATTATTTTTGTCCATATAGGGACAACAACATGGTTGATTCTTTTTAAGCATTTTGAGGGGAGTGGGTCATTGTAGTGGTTATTTGGTTTGATCTCCGATATAGTTTTGGCAATGGTATTTAGGTCATATAGTTTGAAGATTGCCCATTGCGCATTGTTTTTCGAACTCTCGAGATCGTTTTTCGTGTTAGCATCGTCCAGCTGTGGTATTTGGCTAGCGAGGTTGTCGGCTGTGACGTTGCAGTCAGTTATATGTCACCATGTAATGTCCGTGGTCTGCGAACTGTGTTTTTGTTCCACTGTAAAAATCTAACAAAGGAATAGAAAAGCAGGTTGAAAGAGTTTTGAAAGGCTAATAAAACAAGGAAATGTCTTCCAGGATCAATTCCAAACACTATTCTATTCAAATCGCAAACAATGGCATTAAAAAGAAATAAATCGAACGCCAAGATTACTCCTATTTATCCTTATTTACAGCTGGAAGATTGTATACGTTTAATTTGTCAACATAATGCAATTCGTAACCTTTTTTTCGAAATGGACCATATCCAAGAAGTCATGCAGTCAATCACATGCGCTTCATTAAAACAATTTATTTCCGGATTAAACTACATAACTGGAAAAATAAATTAAGTTGAATTGTTCAAAATCTTTTATTACGCAACCTATTCCTTTCTTTGATTGGTTAATGTTAAAATTGGTCAATTGCTGTACACACGGGCCGGAAACTCCATCATTAGTGACAAACGCTGCCAACAACAGAACGGGTTACTTAGTAAATGTTTATTTTGTTTTGTTCCTTTGTAAAAATATCAAAACAGTTAGAATTGCTTAAGCGATTGAATGTTCCTCTCATAACATAAGACTCGTAATTTAGCTCACAGCAGCCTTCTGGGATGTAAAGCATGTTTAGTCCTAGATTCAGTTTAAGGCAGGGGTCTATTTCTGATTATTGAAAACGTTCCTGAGCTGTTATCCAACATAAAGGGTACACAACGTAAATACCACTACTTGAGCGTCCCCAATTGTGCTCCAGTGAGTATACACCATTGTTGCAATAGCTGGATCACAAAACAGGTTATCTGTGGGGTCCTAAAGGATCTGGTTTTGCCCATTTACAAATGGGTTTATGAATCGCCTCTAAGAAGTGAGGGCTCCTTTGGGGTTTGTGATCTCCTTTTCATGCGATAAATATGATAACTCTGCTTTCATTGTATTGTATTGTAATTGCATTTGAGACTTTAACTATCTGGCTAGTTGTCATGAGGTCTATTGGTTGATGTCCACAGAAATGCAAATTAAAAAATATTTTTTAACATATAGAGTGCCTCCTTAATTAGGACTACTAATTAAAATCCATTTTGATAGGCCCATGCAGAATTCATAGCTCTACAAGTAAGCATATCACTGCAGTCATTATAAACCTGTCAGGCATGAATACCACCCAAATTAATGCATGCATAGAAATCTCTATAAACGCTAAACACATCTAAAGAAAGGGAGGAGCGAAAAGAATGAAAGTCAACAGGAAAGGGATGAAGGAAGTGAAAGGAAGAAAGAGGCAAAGGAATGAAAAAAAGGAGATGGCAAAAGAAAAAGAAAGAACAAGGGCTGAAAGAAAGAAGGGGAGATGAGAGCAAAAATGAAAGGAAGGAAATAAGCAGAAAATAGGAAGGAAGAAAGAACAAGCATTTACAATGCAACGGTCTCGCCTTTGCAAAAGTTAGAGCTATTAGCATTGTAAATGACAACATTTTTAGTTATGTGTTGGTATTGAAAACAGATAAATAAATGGCATTGTCATTTACAATGCCCAATAGCTTAATCTCTCGCAAAATGCCACACACAAACACAGAGCCCCAATCACACATACAGAGCCCCAGACACACACAGAGCCCCAGGCACACACACAGAGCCCCAGGCACACACACAGAGCCCCAGGCACGCACACAGAGCCCCAGACACACACACACAAAGCCCCAGACACACACACAAAGTCCCAGACACACACTGAGCCCCCTACACACACACTGAGCCCCCTACACACACACTGAGCCCCCCCCACACACAGAGCCCCCCACACACACAGAGCCACACACACACAGAACCAAACACACACACACACACAGCCACAGACCCCCCCCCCCCCACACACACTGAGCCCCCCACACACACAGAGCCACACACTCAAACACACACAGACACACACACACAGAGCCCACACACACACACACAGAGCCCCCCCACACACACAGAGCCCCACACACAGTCCAGTTTGATGCCCCAGAGGGGGGTTTGTTGAAGCCTCGTTCCGGTTCCCGCCTGCTCCACCTTGGTGTATCTTGCCATCGGTTTTACCCTCACAGCCTGTTCTAATTCTGCAACACTTGCTTCACCTGTGGGATCTGAAGTCAAGACACCCACGGCAAGACAACGTTGAATTGGGATCAAAAATAGTCCAGGGCACCCTAAATAAGAAGCCCACGTTTGGGGGTTGCACTTTTTCCGAAAACACTTCTTTTGTGTTTTAAGTATTATGAAGGGGGAGGAGTTCAATAAAAGAGGCATGTTTTCTTAACTTCACCGCAATTTAAAACAAATGCGAATGTTGCCAGGACTCCTTTGCCCTGATTAGCTCACAGTTATGAACCACACTTGAATATAAGCAAGCCACTTCTCCTCAGGCACCCTGCCCCCGCTCGATCTGCACCCATTACATACAGAAGGAGACTGAATGACCCCCAGCCCCATTGTTAAAAGGGGGTATTGGAGACCCATCTGCCTCATTGCCTGAGTGCCCGCTTTACCAATTCGACCCTGGGCTTGGACCTCGGGACTACACCAGAAGGAGCCCATATATAACTCCTCTCCACCCCTGCAAAGCGCTCTTTGGCAAAGATCAGGGCTGTGAAGCGCTCTAGCAAAAAAAAGCACTATAATAACAAGAAATACTGAAAACAATAAATTACATTGTTGAATTGAGTCTTTGAGCATACATGTGTACCCTCCCTCCCCTCCTGCCAGTCACGCCGCAGGGTCGCGGCTCGGTTGCGCACCAGTGATATAGCGCTTATCACTGATAATCCCCTATCAGAGCACACCGAGTCTGTACACAAAGGACACAGACCACACCTGTCGTGGTCCCAGGACTGGACAGGAGCCGAGCCCAGATTGGCATTACACAACCGCGTCCGGTGTCGCCAGGTCTGCCAGTTAACCCCAATCAAATACTGAAGCCACGCACAGCTCTACTGATGCACATCAGTCCTGGCCCACAGCTCCGCTGCTGTCCTAGCGCTTTGACGCGCACACAGCTCTACTGATGCACCTCAGTCCTGCCCCACAGCTCTACTGATGCACCTCAGTCCTGCCCTGCAATTCCCATTCTATCCAGTACTGCACCATACACAGCCAGTCCAGCTCGTATCGGTCCTTTTCCATAGCACCAGGGCCGACAGGGAACTCAGTCTATGCACATCAGTCCTGCCAGCACCTCCCTTGCTGTCAATCACTAGGCTAGGCCAACAAGCGCG
The DNA here is from genome assembly GCF_964263255.1 of Lissotriton vulgaris. Classification (NCBI taxonomy): domain Eukaryota; kingdom Metazoa; phylum Chordata; class Amphibia; order Caudata; family Salamandridae; genus Lissotriton; species Lissotriton vulgaris. The sequence continues at coordinate 24,663 of NW_028247263.1, forward strand.
CACACTCTGCTGTTTCAGTCACGTGACCCGCCGAGCTACCTCACTAGTGCCGAGCACCCGCTGCTATTCTAGAGCCAAGACTACCCAAAGCTCTGTGAAGGCACCTTACTCTTGCCGGCCTGCAGCTCCTGGTCTGAGATCCCTACATGCTCTAAGAATGAACTTCTGTCCTGATCTACAGAAACCCAGTCTATAACAGAACTGGGGCCATCCCACAGCTCCAAGCTCATAGCTCGACCAATGCAGCTCATCCAAACTGGACTGTGGCTCATAACGGTACTGAAACCTACACACGGCTCTGTCAGTACATCTCAGCCCACGACCGAGACACGCACTTCTTCTCCTGGGGCACAGCGACTTTCACCTGCAGCACCTCTGGGCATTCCAATACTGGACCTGCACACAGCTCTCCCAGGACACGTCAGTCCATCCCCACGGCTCTCCTTAAGCACCTGTACCGGACCCGTCCTGTCGTCCTCTCCCAGGTAGACTGAGGTGCATCTGAGGCAGTGACACCCACTCCCCCGAGCCTCACCCCTGTGAATTTGCCCTCTCTGGCACTTGCCCCAGTCCGGGAGTGCGCAGTGGCGACGCCGCCTTGAGGTACCGCAGCAATTTACTTAATCCACTTCACCTCCCTGGGAAGGAGGGGGCGGAGCCACCAGAGGCGAGGGAAGACAAACAGGTAAGCAGAGAGAGTGAGAGAAGAGCAGCATGCAACACACACTGAAAGAAACCACCAGACACTCACATTGACCACAAACAAGGCAGCCCGGCAGCTGCCGGCTTCGATGAATAAATAACGCGTGGCGATAACACTGCTGCGGTCCTCGGAAACTGCGTCAGGTAGTGAGGGAGCCGCAAAACACAGGTACACGCGCTCGGACGAACATGCCCTCTCAGTGCATACGCGCAAACAGGCAGTACTGTTAAATAACTATGGTTAGGTTAATGCTTGTGTTTGTTTAGTGAGACACTAAAATCGACCGATTTGTAATCCTTAATTATTGGTTGATGAGCAAATGCCGTTTTGTAAAAGTAAAAAAAAAAAAACAACTTCAGATTTATGGCGATAATATGACAACACGTGAGCTCCAAGTTTACTTTTATAGTCAAAAACAGTGCAGAGGCAGTACAAACAAGCGCTCGCCATTTGTCTCTAAGCCCCGTCCTTTTCAGACTGGGGTGCGTGTTTTTGACTGTTGTTTAAAGCCTAGAAAGAAAGTAAAAAACTCCTCCCAATCCGAAAAGGACGGGCTTAGATCCAATGAAGAACGTCACTGGGTCTCTTCTCCAATGGCTGGCCACCGTTTAGGAGGCCAGCCAATGGAGAAGAGGGGCGGGGCTTAATCTCGCTACTCCAAGTCATTAAATCTCTCGAGTGCACATGTGCGCACCCGACGCCACGTGAGACCTAAAAAGGAAGCAAAATAGAAGGAAGAAAGAAAAAGAGGTCAAAAAGAAAAAGAGAGAAACAAACCAAAGAAAAAGAGCAGCAGAAAAAAAGAAAGGAGTGGAATTAAGAAAAAATAAAGTGGAGTGAATGAAAGGCTAGGAAGAAGAAAGATATATATAAAAAAATGAATGAGCAAGGAAAAAGAAAGTAAAAAGACTGAAATCAGAAAAAAATGTGGAGGAACAAAGAAGAAAGAAAAACTGCAAGAAAAAGAAAGGTGTGAAGGGAAGAAAGGCAAGGCAGAAAGAAAGAGAAAGGAAAGAAGGCAAGTCAGAGGGTATATAAAACTGAATCAAGATTGAAAAAAGTGATCCTGCTCATTTGCCAGCCGCTGGAATGGGGAAGGCGCGCTGACTTCACCCGTGTTTCTCCGACGCCTCGGCCCGGTCGGATTGAGGAGATAGAACATTGCCCGGCCCCGCGCCATGACTCAGGCTTGCATCGACGCTGGCTGCCGAACTTAGGCGGAGGGGAGACGGCCGGCCTGCCTACGGGACACCCACAGCTTGTGCGGAGCTGCTTCCTCTCTCGCGGCCCGCGTTTTATTGCCTTTCGATGACTGCTGGACGCTGAGATCGCGCTGGCTGGAAGGCGGACGAGACTGCCCGATCGGCTCCTTTGTTGTGTGCGAGGGGAGAACTGCCTGGACTCCATTACGGGATATCCCCTGACTTGGTGAGCCGCCCGTTTGCCCTGGCCGCCTGCTCAGACCGGCGGGGGCCCCTTACTGGCGACGCTGGGCTGCCACTGGACACAATGAGAGAGGGAATAATCGCTGACTCCTGTCGCACCCCCCCACGAAATGGCGATCGGCTTGGGACAGCGTTGGACGTTCCCGTGGACCTACGGGGTGGAGAGGACTGCCCACCCTCGCCCCGTGCTTGCGGCGCCGTGGGGCCGGGGTCTGCACTGCCTACACCCACGTCTGTCCCAGCCGCTGACGGACCGCAACCTGCCCTGTCCTACGGAGATCTCCTGTCTGCCCTTGGCGAACTGAGATCGGAGCTGCTTTACAACTCCCATAAGCTGAGCAAGAAACTTGACGATGTGGCCCTGGAACTGGATCGTGTGCGGAGAGACTGCTCCCAGCAACGGCTGACCTGTCCCCTCCTGGTGCCTGGGGCTGGGACTGTGTTGGTGAGTGATTCCAGCGGTGGAGAGACCCGTGATGCCTGGAATGGTGCCTCTGAAAGACCGCTTACAGACTCTGCCGGTGGTACATTGTTGCTGCACTCGGGCACTGAGACATTGTATCCGCCTCCGCCATTGATGATGATCTTGCCGGCCCGGCGGACTCAGGCTCCCTTCGGGACTTTCCTGTGCAGGTCTCCGTTTTTCCTCCTGATGTCCTGGAGTTACCGTGCCACCTTGGAGGTGTTTTTGACTGTGTTTGCTGCACTGTTGAATATTTGGCACCGTCTATTTTCTCTGTACGAATCCTCTCTTCCTCCCTTGCACCCATTTTGTTTCTCTACGGTTGGGAGGGGTGGGATTCGTCGAGGGCTGGGATCTGGGAGGCTCCTGAGATCGGGACAGGGTTAGGCGGGTTTTAGGTTATATTATTCTCTTGCCAGGTGGGGACCGGGGTTAGAATGGTATACGTATTGGCTGCGTGGATTATATGTTTGGGGTGGATACTTCCCCCCGTCTGTCTCTATTGTTCTTAGTGGTTGCTCTGCTTTACACTCTTCGGGATATTGCGACCTTAGTCAATGGCACAGTCGGCACCACATACTGGGTATCCTGATAAATTGCGGGCTAACGGCTCCGTTACACTCTCTTTAGTGCCTGCCTGTTGGTCATGGACGTTTATTGTGACAGAGGGACTATTTGTTTAGAGCAGCGTCCATTTCGCTCTCCTTTGTTTGCGTTCTCATCAAGGCGGCCATTTTGTCCCTTCGTTCCGACTGGGGGGGGCTTCTGCTGAGCGTCATGGTGTAGTGGTCGCTCGCGACCTGATTAGGGTTGGAGGTTTCCGGGGATTAACTGTTGTCTGACTGGCTGGTACGGTTTCGCACTGCGCCACCTCTCTGGCGAAGGTAGTGGTCGTAGCTCCCCACACTTGTTCTGTTGCTGATGTCTATCCTGGTACCCTCGCACGTGGGGTTGAACTGTGTGTATCATGCTAATGTCCCCTATGGACGGGGTGACCAGTCAGATACTGGCTCGGGGACCCGGGCTTATTTGATTCAATTCCCCTTCTGGTAGTGTACTTCCCTATATTGTTGTTTCACTTGGTAAAAGGGGCTATACGTGGCTGGGGGACCGTGAGTCTTGTTATTGTTAGGGCTCCTCCCCGTTTCCTTTCTCTTTTGGGAGTGATAGAATAGCTTGTTCTTTTCTTCCTCCCGATATTTCAAGCGTGAACATCTTTATTTCTTATCATTTCTTCTTCTTTTCTATTCTTGGTCTGTATTTCGGGTTCTTTAATGGGCGACAGGCACTTTGCCGAGGGGGTGTAGGCCGTAGCCTCCGGATTGATGTAGGGTGGGGGGGTAGATTTAGTTTTCCTTATTTGGTTTCTATGGGCCTTATTTTTCTATTTTCTGCGCTTTCTTGTCCTGTTTCTGTTCTGGGTCTGAAGTAGGGGTTAGTTGGGAGTGGGTGGCGCTGAGGGTGGTATGTGAATGCGTACTGCAGCTCCTGATGTTTTGTATTGTACTGCCATATTGACGGGGTGATCTTAATAATGTTGCTCTTATTGATGCTGCCTGCTCATGTTGCGAAGTTGATGCACGGACTCAGTTCTCCTTGACTTTATTCTTCACTGATTTATATTTCGATCAAAAACTTTAAAAATTTAACCTTCAATGCTCCTTTTCCTTGGCGACATGATTCCATTCAGTGTAACTGCTCCTATTTGATGCTATTTTGCCTGATGCCGCTGAGGAACCGCATTGCTTGCACCTGTGCTTAAAGTATCGTAGCCGGCCTGAGGGTTGTAGGCCCGTATTTGTTCTCCTTTTCATGCACAATAAAGGTTTTCAAAAAATAAAAAAAATAAAAAAAAGATTGAAAAAAGTGTTGGAAAGAAAAGAGAAATTGCCAAGGAAGGTTAGTAGAGAAAGAAAGTAGAAAAAGAGAAATAAAAATCATTTTCACAAGATGGTACTCTGAACTGTGACGTTCACAGATAATGGCCCTCATTATGATGTAGGGCAGACCGCCACGACAGGCTGGCGTGGCGGTCCGCCCAACATCTAGAGCAGCAGTCCGACAGCTGGAGTATGATGCCAGCAGTTGGAGCGCAGAGGGCGGGAGGAAAGACAGCTGCCTCAGATAGGCTTAAGGATCCTGTCAGGGCGGCGATCGGACCTTAATCCCTATAATGGGGGTAGTGACTGCGTAGGCACTGCCATAGGTGTTAAGATGTCCATTTCCCATAGCCTTTTCATGGTCGTCCCACCACCAGGTACATGCTGTCAGAAAGAGACATGGGGGGTCCCTAGCAGGCCCCCATCCCTTGTGGGTTCTGCTGTGGCTGTATATATTACCCAGTAGCAGGCACCACTGGGTATAGTTTAGTCAGCTGTTCCATTGTAACTGATTTTTTGTTTTGCTAATAACTTTGGTGCCATTTAACAAATCTCCTCACAACTTCTCAAAAGGCTCTCTTTTGTCTAGTTTCTGCATGTAAAGTTGTGGGTCGATCTGGCAAGCGGGGGCTAAGAAAAAGGGGGACATATGCAGGGAAGGGGCTGCCGGAGCGTGGGAGTGAAACATGAAGCAGATAAAATGGAGAGGAAAACACAGACCTGAACAGAGGAAGAAATATTTTAAAGTGATATTGAAAAATAAGGTACATAGGAGTGGGTAGCGCTGGGGGTGGTACGTATATGTGAACTGCTTCTCCTGTTGACGTGTGCAGTACTGCCAGGCTGACGGGGTGGGTTTCATTACGGTTGTTTCGTCTTGTTGCTGCCTGCCCATGTAGTGAGGTTAATGTGCGGACTCAGTTCTCCTTGACTCTATTCTTCACTGATTTATCTTTGGACTGGAACAAAAATCTGAAAACTTAAACCTCAATGCTCCTTTTCCCTAGCGACATGATTCCTTTTAGCGTAACTACTACTGATTGTTGCTGTATTGCCTGATGTCGCTGGGGAACCGTATTGCTTGCTCCTGTGCTTCACAGTTTCGTGGCCGGCCTGGTGGTTGTAGGCCCGTATTTGTTTTGATTTTCATGCACAATAAAGGTTTTCAAAAAAAAAAAAAAGAAAAATAAGGTACAGCATGCGATGGTAGAGAAAGACCGGAGAACTGGATGGACTAGGAGAAAAAAATGGTGACATCGAGACAGAGACGGCAAATATGAATAAAGGAAAGAGAGAGGGGGTGGGAGACAGAGCAATGTACAAAATAATAAGGACAGAAGAAAGAGTGAAATGGATGATAGACAAATCAGTTTGGGTCAAGAAAACTAAGAGGGGGTGGGAGGCTGAAAACAGAAAAAGAACGAGGGTGGAGTGGGGGCTTAGCAGGACATCTGGTGCGGGGAGGGGGGTTCACTATCTCAAACAGTTTTCTAGCAGCTCTGTAAGTGAACAGGCTGAGAGGGAGGATGCCAGGGCACAACAGAGCCCACCCTCACCCCCTCCCCTTACCTGTCTGAGCTCCGGTCCAATAGACAGCCGGTTGCGGACCGCAGAGGGAGCAGGACAGGAAGAGCGCCCACAGGACGACGGTGGCCAGAACCAGCGCTGAGACCCAGGAGATGCACAGTCAGGCCCGGTCACTCAGCACCCACTGGGACAAAGGATGCATTCCTGAGCGGGTCCAGCGTCCACCGACTGTGGCCTTCCTCCTCGGAGCGTGTGTGCCCGGGTGCCAGGCAGTGTGTGCTAGGCTGGCACTGGGGCAGGGCCGACTGCATAATCAGATGAAGTCCAGAGGTGTAACAGCCCCACCGTGGGCGTGCACGCGCTGACACGCAAACACAAACCGTTAGTACACTCTACAGTGTGCACTCAATAAAACATAAATAAAATAAATAAACTAAACTTACCACGATGAGGCAGCCATCTCCTCTGCCAACGGCGGGTCCTGCCTCACATCACGTCTCCGTGACATATCATAGGACTGGGGGCGGCATCCTGCCATTTGACTGGGCATGGGGTGACTATACGTCACCGCCCGAGCAGGAGCCTACCTGCAGACTCCTGCACTACACTAGGCATGCGCAGCATGCCTCGTCTTATGTCAATGGAGTGGCCGTGCGAAATCAAAAGCGCCCCTTGCTCGCAGATGCGCAGTAGGAGTCCACTTCTTTGGACTCCTGCTGCTCTCCCCTGCGTGCATACACTGTGCTATTGTTAGATGACGCATGCGCACTTGAGGCTGTGAAGCAGCTGCCAGTGCCATGCAATGGTGAATGATGTGTGACGACATTTAGTCCATCAATGGTGTGTCTTTTGCTTCCTAGCCCTAAGTGCGCCGAGAATGCCCAGACGTGGATCCCGTGCTCTCCATGCCACTGGAGTTAAGCTATCCTAGCTGATGAGGGGTGAAACCCCGAAATCTGTCCTAGGATTTAAAGACTAAGGTCTAAATAAAACAGAGTCTTTCTTTCTCTCTCTCTGTCCTAGGATTCTTGTTTCCAGTCCAGGGAGGACCTGGCCTGGCAGGTCGGACTGGACTGTTCCCATTGGGCGCATGGTCAAGTCTGATTTGCATATGGCTGGGTCCAAACTGGAATGGCATGGTGAGCAAAATAATTATTGATTTAGACCCAGATCTTTGCACTGGGGTGAATGTATGACATTGTTCTGCATTCTGTCCATCAATTGTTCTTTTTGCAAGAAAAAGGGGGGACCCGGCAAGTGTGCCTTAGGTGGCTCAGTGGGAAGATGGAGACACTGAGCCTAAATGGAAGACTCTCAACCCCGACTGGCAGACCACTGTGTTGGCCACTAACACTTTGGGTAGGGGTAGGCTGGATGAGCCCCCCTGCACCCTAAAGCTCAAAGGCCCATTTACTGTGGGCAGACAAGTTGTGACATGAGGGGAGTGAACAAAGGAGGTGTTGGACAGGCCTCGTGGCATGCCCGACCCCTCCCCGCATGGCGGGTCTCGGACTACTGCTACCCCTGTTCCCCGGACAAGAACTACACCTGCAGCCCCCCGGGTCAACCCCCAGCTCTTCCCTGACGGAACCCAGACTCGTAACCACCACCTTCTCCGCTGGCCCGGGCCCTGTGCCGAACCACCGTTCCCGGCCCAGCCGCCATTTTGGACCCTCCACGGCCAGGCCTCGTGGCCTCGGGTCGACCTCCGCCTCAGGCCCAGCCAGGCCCCAACATCGAGGCACCACCATCCACCCAGGGGGTAAAGAGACCACTTGACGAGTCAATGGAAGGAGTTTCGATGGCTCCCCTCCGCCTGGTTTCGATCGCCCCCAGCCTCCCTGGGCGCTGGCTCCACCCCCCTGCTGGGTGTCTGGACTCCCTCATCCCGGACCCCCCAACCTCCAAGTGCGAGGGTCCGGACATCAAAGGGCGCCAGACCTATAACTGGGGTAGCTCCAGAGCAGGAAGGCAGTTGTATCCTGGAGTCGAGAGACACCGAGACAAACTCATCCTTGGAGGCCTGCTGGCGCTGCCGCGGCTCCTCTTCGTGAACCATCTGTGAAGGCCTGCTGGCGCTGCCGCGGCTCATCCTCGTGAACCATCTTTGAAGGCCTGCTGGCGCTGCCGCGGCTCATCCTCGTGAACCATCTTTGAAGGCCTGCTGGCGCTGCCGCGGCTCATCCTCGTGAACCATCTTTGAAGGCCTGCTGGCGCTGCCGCAGCTCATCCTCGTGAACCATCTTTGAAGGCCTGCTGGCGCTGCCGCGGCTCATCCTCGTGAACCATCCTTGAAGGCCTGCTGGCGCTGCCGCGGCTCATCTTCGTAAACCATCCTTGAAGGCCTGCTGGCGCTGCCGCGGCCCCTACTTGCGAACCCTCCAGCTCGAGGATTGAGAGCTATACACCAGCTACCCCTGTACCGGACCGGTACTGAGACTGTCCCGCTACCCCCTTTCCCCCAGAAACTGGAATTGAAGGGATCATCGTATCCTGGTCCTGCTGTATCGTCAAGTTTAACCTGCTTAAGAATACCGATAAAAGTGTACAGAATCTATCTTTGTGTGGCGTCCATCTGTGGGGGGGTAGTTGCTCGTCCGTACGATCTAAGGAGAGGGCCCTCGCCAGGAGGCCTCTCCCCCTTGCTCGGCCGACCCTCCGGGTCCCCGTCTAACAGGAGGCAAGTCCTAAGACGCGGCATAGCAGAGGAGTCTGGAGAGAGAGCAAAGAGCTTACTTGATGGAGACGACAGGGGTTGCATATCCTCCTCCTAATCAGTCTGGCATACAGATCACCCCACTTTGATGGGGAGGCTCGATCAGGAGGACCGACAGGGCATAGTGGACTGAAGAGAGGGGGCGAGCTACCGGGTGAACCCTGTGCTCCCCGAGAGGAATGGAGCGATGGTGCAGCCCAATCAGAGCAAGATGGGGCAGAGGACTGATCCCGGGGTTTTTTTTGCGTAATCATTTCTATTGGCATTTCTTAATTTTCCAAACAGCCCATGGTCGATAGAGCGTGGCTCAGTGAACATTTACCGGGGCTATATTAACACAGTCCAGCAGCAACAGGAATCGTTTTTATAGGTGAAACACCACCTCCGTGCCTCCACACCTGAGAAATCCTGGTTCTGGTTAGAGGCAAAAGAGCATGCACTACACTCATTCGAGGCAAAGCACCCCAGCCTGAGAGACGTCCTGGGATTTACTTACATGGGGGGCGCCCGAGAGGGAACATGATTCCAATGAAGGTTCAGGGCTGTGAGGAGAAAACCCAGGTGGTGCGAGCCGTTCCTGACGGGAGCCCATTGGCATCAAATAATAAATGGGCGGTACTCTGATGAGGATCCTTTGAATCCAGTCGTAGCTCTGGGGGTCGCTGGAGTGGGCCCACCAGTGGTCATCCCGATGACTGCACTGAACTACTTTAACTCGTGGGTTGAGGACTGACTGGAGCAGCGGTGTGGTGCATGGAATGAGATCGGCAGGGTCGTGCCGCCTGTGAGGGACCGCATCATTGGCCAGTGGAAGAGCGGCCACCCTCCCACCAAACAAGTACTCTTTCAAATTTGTGGTTTTGTGTACTATGGTTTGAGGTGGCAACAGGCATCTCTAGCATTGGGGAGGTGAGTAGTTGGAAAGGTGCTGCATGAGGTGACAGGGTTGGAGGGCTAGGATGTTGGTTGGGGGAGTTTGGGGCAAGGTGCAATTATGGGATGGACACATATATCAGGCTGACCTGAGCGCTATTCATGCTCTCCTCACACACTGCATACAAAAAACTACACCCCACTGACCTTTCTATCGTGGAATGTAAGTGGGTTGGGCAATAAAGTGAAAGGAGGAGTAGTTCCGAAATTTGGGACAACATGCCCCAGACGTCACTCTCTTACAGGAGACCCTCCCACTGGGCATTAGCTGTGGCTTTTTAGGAAGGGGAAAGTATCCAGTGCTTGCATACAAAGGCTTTACTAAGCGTGCCTGTGGTGCAAGTTTAATGATTCGCAAATCGTTGACATTTCTAATGTTGAATACATGGGAAGACACTCAGCGATGCTGGGTGGCAGTCCACGGCACCTGAAGGGGAAGGAGGTGTGGAAGGCCTCATGGGATCTTCCGCCGGGGCTACAGTTGGCTGTTTGGGAATTTGATCTTGTAAACACTGGATGTCCTTGTTGTGATAGGCAGGGATTTCAATCTCACACTTAAGAGAGATCTGGATAGGATAGTCCGAGGTGAGGTGTGCGGGTTGGGGCATTTGTGGAGGCTCTGGCATTGGTTGACTTGTGGCGGTATACACACCTACATGAACAGCAGCACTCATTCTCGATGAACAGGATGGCATCTCTCGCCAGACTAGACTACTTTCTGGTCAAGTTCGGACACCTGTGTTGGTGCTGCAACACAATTTACCTACCAAGAGGCATTTCGGACCATTCTCTACTTGCAATGCAACTAATCCAATCCCACCCTAGTATAGACTATGGCTGGTCACTTGATCCCTGGGTCCTGACTGATTGGGCGACTAAATGCTTACTACAAGACGCAACAAAATTGTACTTTGTGGAGAATAAAGACTCAGTGTCTTCCAATGTTACTGTTTGGTAAGCCTTTAAGGCAGTAGTAAGGGGCCAGATGAAAGCGCACGAGGCAGGTCAAAGGCAGGAGCTGGAGAGAGAGGGACACGAGATAGAGGAGCAATTGGTGGAGTGGGAATCCCGATACATGGCCCATCCCAGTCCACTACTAGCAACTGCTATTTAGGCACAACGGGAGGTATAGCAATGTCTCATGATCAAGAGGCTAGGGTGATCTTTAATTCCAAACAATATACATTTTATGAAGTGGATATTAGGCAGGTAAGTTGCTAGCATGGCTTGTGGGATGGGAAGAGGGACAGAGGTGGATACATAAGGTTAACACACCGGCTGGACAAAAAGTACATTTAGTAGCAGAAATAGCACAAGTATTTGCAGACTTCCTGGAATACCTCGATGCCCTGCTTCCGGACACTAATACGACATGCGTCTTGAGGGAATTTCTGATGGATATGCCGGTGCCTGTTCTAGCAGAGGAGGCAATAAGGCTTCTTGAGGAGAAACTCCGGTAGGATGAGATAGCAGAGGCTTTGTCTCAGATCAGAACAAACTTTATTCAATTTTATGCATGTAAAATCACAAAAGCAAACACAGCACTAAAAACACAACATCTTGCATAAAATACCTGATTTGTAAACAAACAACAAAAGCAATTAAAATAAAAAAATCACAATGACATCAATGCCTTACGGATTTAAGTTCCTCATAGGAAATCAAAAAACGCGTGCCCGTGTAACTTTTAAATCAAGATAGTCTTCCTGATTTTCAGCGTACTTTTTAAAAAACAGGCGATTGCATTAGTAAAACATTAATTGTCTAAAAATTGCAAAAATAAAAATGCTGGTCTTCATTGAGTCCACCCCCCTATTCGTAGAATTGGTTGCATCCACCACCTTCTTTGCATTTTTTTTAAATTTGCAGAAAAAAACATGTGCATTGATGATTGCTGGGACTGATTATCACATGGACAACAGCATAGGTCATTCAACCAATTGTTTACTTCGGGAAAACTTATCAAACGATAAAAATTCCCAACTCTAAAAAGGGTCAGAACATATCTATCATACCCACTTAAATTATACTGTATGTACGGCTGTATAGTGTAGGTAATTAAAATCAATTGATGCCGTTGTACCGATGGTTTATTTGCTTCTAGAATAAATCTATTTGCCTCTAGATGAGTCGTACAAATTCTTTTTAAACTTCTTGCTGGAGACAGTTTATGGATTCGGAGGAATTATATAAATCTGGATGACCAAGGTCATGCATCAACTTTTTTGAATCACTGACAAAATACAGAAGGTCAAAAAATCGACCTACAAAAACATTGGAGCAACAATATCGATGTCAAAAATATCGACATCCTATCTACAACATGGTAAGTACAAAAATATCGAAAATAAATTATCTGTTAAAAATATCGGTATTACAAATATTATTTTGTTTGTTAAAAAAATATGTAAAATAAACTAAATAATACTTATAAATAAAACAAACTGTTAAAATATGTAATAATGTTTAAAATTAAGAAGTAATACATATATAATAATAAAAGATTAATTAAACATATACATATAATATATAACATATACATATATACTTACTTAATCAGTTTTAATAATTATTTTAATAAATTATACATTAAAAAATATAAATTACAAATCTAAACACATAAAACAATAACATAAATAAAAATTAAATAATTATGTATAATAAATTTAAAAAATAAAATTTTCTTTGAATAGCTAAAATAATACAAAAATATGAAATAGTGGAGGGAATAAAACTACTATTCCAACTCCAAAAAAAACAACAGTAAGAAAAATGTTGGATAGCGTAGGGCTTAAAATTACTATTCCCACTCCAGAGAGTTGAACAGTAGGGAAAGTGTTGGATACCGTAGGGGTATAAATTACTATTCCCACTCCAGAGAGTACAACAGTAGGGAAAGTGTTGGATAGCGTAGGAAATAAATTACTATCCCCACTCCAGGGAGTTCAACAGTAAGGAAAGTGTTGGATAGCTTAGGGGTAAAAATTATTATTCCAACTCCAAAGAGTGCAATAGTAGGGTAAATGTTGGATAGCGTAATGGTAAAAATTACTATTCCCACTCCAGAGAGTGCAACAGTATGGAAAGTGTTGGATAGCGTAGGGGTAAAAATTACTATTCCAACTCCAGAGAGTGGAATAGTAGGGAAAGTGTTGGATAGCGTAGGGGTAAAAATTACTATTCCAAATCCAGAGAGTGCAACAGAAGGGAAAGTTTTGGATAGTGTAGAAGTTAAATATAACATACTTATAAATACATTTTTTATTTAAAATAATTAATGATTTAATTTTTAAATCACTCTAAATTATTTACAAATACCAATAAACAATTATTAAAACATAATGACCAATGAAGAATTAACAAATTAATAATAAATATCAATAAATATCAAATAATAAATATTAAGAACCAAATAATAAATGTTGAACAATAAAATATGTTTCATAACAAAAAGCATATTAATTAATAAAAAGTAATCAACAATTAAAAAATATTGAATTAAATAATTATTATTAAACATTAATTACCAATTAAAAATTACTATTTAATATACTAATTAAAAATATCAATACATAATATTTAATTACCAATTCATGATTAATCAACAATAAATTAATTCTTATAACCAAAAAATTATAATGTAAAATGTGTACCAATTAATAATTAATGTCTAATAAATGAATTATCAATACCCAACAATAAATTTAATAATTACTTAATTAGATTTCAATTACTTCCAACACTATTCTCCTATAAACGCACAACACACTCCAATAATAAAATAATACACTTAACATAATTATCCATTAATCAATTAATACAAGTTATTTACCAATTAATAAAAATGTATTACCAATTAATAAAAAATTATCAATTAAAAAAATTAATTACCAATTAATAATTAATTAACAATAATATAATTATCAATACCAATAAATAAAAATTAATCATTACTTAATTACAATTAAATTACTTCCCACCCAATTCCCCTATAAACCCACAACCCGCTACAGAACTTAACTCAAAAATGAATTAAAATTAATTCATAATTCTTAAAATTTAATAATTAATATAGTATAATTAAATTACTTTCCACCCTATTCCCCTATATACCCACAACCTGCTCTGGTACTAAAACACAAAATTGACTTAAAAAACATTATTAACATATACAAATAGTATGCATATAATTTAAAACCAGTAGAACACTTAACAAAAAACATATAACACATACATATTAAATACATAACAATAATATAAATATCGATATTAGTAACATCGAGATTAGTAACATCGATATATTTGATATCGATATTACTATCGATATTACTAACTTCAATATTACTTACATCGATAAAAAAAAATCGATATTACTTACCTTAGGGCCGATATTCTGTTCATTGATATTCTTAACATCGATATCCTGTCCCTTCAATAGTATCAACTCGAAATTAGTGTAGGTCGATATTTAGGATTCGATATTTAGACTGTGCACCAACTTTTTTATGTATTTCATCCAGGAGATCTTGGTAACCTGATCCAACTTCATGCTATCTCTAATTATATTGCAGGTAAGACCAGATCTGGTTGTAGTCCAGATCCTATGCCATAAAAGAGCGGACTGAGCTTTGATAATGTTGGAGATATATGGAACACCTAGTTCACTGTGGTAATTATAAACAGAGGTGCTACCCGGTATATTGCCTCGCCCACTTGCGTAATCTGAACTTACGCACACCAATTACTCACAAAGGAACTCCAACACTCCTCTGGAGGTAAAATGAGCTTTATTAATATTGTAGACAATGGCAATAGGTCACTGAAGCTAGTAAATTCTTAGGTACTGAGTGAAAGGCAATAAACAATGAATACATCACAATATATATATATATATATATATATATATATATATATATATATATTCGCCTACAATCAGCTATACAATATGGATAAAACATGTAAGGCAATCGTTTCTGCATCTGCAGAGCACGATTGAAGTCTGTAAAATTGTCTACATAAAACTACCTACATAGAACTATTGTATTAACGCATGAATATTATGAGGTCCTCTGAGTGATGTTTAGTTGACGTAGCCAGCATTGATCATGTATCCTCTTCCAGTGATAAGTATTGATTAAAATGTATTTAACTGGGCTCAGTTAGTGTAACGATATGGTCTGCAAATTTCATCAGCAGTTCTGAATACAAATAGGGAGAAATAGAATGAAAAAAATCTCTGAGAAATAGACTATATAAAAAATAAAAATAAAAATAGGAATTGTTTTTGAGCACAAGTCACTTTTGGTATTAGATGTGGACAGAATCATTTGTATTATGTCAAATTTATCTATTTTTGTAAGGTGGTTAGTGGTAATAAAGGAATATCACTAGTGGATGATAATATTAAACAACACGGAAATGTATTAGGGCTGGACGCAGGGCATACATTATAAACTAAATAGATGTACTGTATTTACATAGTCATAGGGACTAATTAATCTGGTCCTATTATCAATATATGAATATGTTGCAAATGAGGTATTTTAATATATGTATTTTAGCTTGATATTTTATAATTAGATGCACTCAACAAAAATATCCTTTTGACATTATAGTATGTAATGTTTATATGTGTGCACCTTTACAGGCATGTACAGTATGTATATATTTTATAGGTATTATGTTTATAGATATATTAACACAATAACATATTATAATTAAGTGTTATTCTGCTATGCCACTGTATTTTACAGTTATTGTCCCCCTTTACAATATGTTTTTCATTTCCATTTGTGTTCTTTGATTTATCCAATCAATATTGAGCACTTGCACTTTAAATAAGTCACTTTCACTCACTTTTGCTGTCATGTGAGCAAGGCACAAAGGTGCCGAAACGTCATGAAATCGACAGGCGAATAAAGATTTGAATGCCGAAAAATTTGGTCCGTGCTTGGTGTATCTGTGCCTGCTGTGATTGCTATGCGCGGAGTATACTTTGGTTTTGGATATATATATATATATATATATATATATATATATATATATATATATATATATATTAATCTGTGAATACAGGTATATAAACAGTTAATGCACAAAGCACCTCACCAGATGCGTCTGCACCGGAGTCTTTAACATCCCTGGCCAAGCACTGAAAACACCAAGTCGGAAACCCTGTAGAGACTGGGGCACAGAAAGTAATCTCTTCGGGCACCAAAGTCGTCCCGCGAGTGCGTCCACTCCAAGACTGAGTTCCTGAGCTCCACCCCACAGAGACCGCTTTTTATAGTTAAATCAACACGTTCGAGAAGCCTCTAGCAGGCGCTCTCGCCAGTCTATCCATCATAGGTGCTGGCCCCATCTCTGCGTCAGATCCACCCATACAGACCTGGACAGATTCTGTCTGGGTGCGCCGAGGCAAAAGACATTCCTTTCCCTATCTCTGGCCTTGGAGAGCCTTGCACAGCGCATCCTCCTTCTGTTCTAGAGATAAGCATAGAATGCACAAAAACAAGCTGAAGGTACAAAATAACCTCACGATTTGTCTCACACCAGCTCATACTGGTTTACGTGAAACACATGTTCATGTTACTGCTGAAGTGTAACTACAGGGAAAGCACCACAAAATGGAAGTGCGATGCAACAAAATGGAAGATCAGAGCATCGTATGGAATCGAGGTCAACATGTAATTTAGCACCTGTAAAATGGCAAATGCAGTACACCTGGAACCGCCAAAAGGAACTTTAAAATGGCATTTTTAACTTTATGGATAAGTTGGGAATCTTGAAACCACCACACACCTTCCCCATAGGTAGCTATACTCACACATGTGGCTTAGTAGATCTGCAGAGGTAGGGCTGGTGGTCTTCTACCAAATATTCTTTGCGAAGTTTGCCACTGCAGCTGTCGATTTCATAAAAAGTAAACTACTTTTAACGGCCTAATGCCAAGACTCCTTAGAATCGAATAAAATACCTAGATATTAGAATGTCTCAGTTGATTCCACCCAGGTACCCCCTATGGACATACTCCTACATTTTGAGCTTCCCTTCCGGCACTTCATTATATAGTTTTTTGTAACGTTCAAGTTCAGGCCAAGATTGTCCATGTACCCAGTATAGATGGAGAGTGCCTTTTATAGACCTAATTGTGTATGAGCCATCAGCATTGCATTGTCCGTATACACAAGGGTGGCTATAGGGCGTTTATTGATTTGTGGTATGTCCTGGACTTTTCCCACCATTACTTGTTCCAGAGCATTTATATATAGTGTAAATAAAAACAGTGCCAGGACACAGCCATGTCTAACCCCCCCTTTCCATGGTAAACGGTGCAGTGCATTCTCCCCTAGTTCCATAGCGGTCCCTGGCTGTCGCTCTGCTATACAACTGCCTCAGTAACAGGACCAGCGGGGGATCCACCCCCAAACTAGTTAAAATGTTCCAGAGTTTGCTGTGTATAACACAGTCAAAAGCGGCTGTAAGGTCAACAAATGCTAAGTAGAGTCTCCCTTTTTTGGCCTGCATATATTTCTCTATTAAAACACTAAGATTAAGAGCTTGCTCCATATCACCCAACCCCTGCCTAAAACCATATTGTACATCTGACAAGCTGTGATTGTCTTCTGTTCAATCTAGACGCCGATTTAAGGCAATCGGCCCTGCAATCTTTGCCACAGAATCCAATAAAGATATTGGACGGTAGCAGGCTGGATTTAGCCAGTCACCTTTCTTAACAATGGGTACTATTATTAACTCAGACCAGGTCTTGATAAAACCCTCCGAGCAACAAGCGTGCAGTACCTTTGTTAATAAGGGAGCCCAAAGGGGCAGATTTGATTCAAAAAGATCAATTGGCACACCATCTGGGCTAGGAGCCTTGCTGCCCTTACTTTCGTTAATTGCACTAGTGACTTAGTCATAGGTAAAATAGAGATCTAGGGGAGGTGAATCATAGGTGATCGTTCCCAATTGGCTACAAGGGAAATTTAAGCTATCTTCTCTCGGGTGAGGATTGTAAACCTTAACCTTGGAAAAGAAATCCACCCATTGCGTTTCGTCTATAGCAACCTCTATTGATGGTTTTTTGGAATCTGTAAAGAAGGGAGCATTCACCGCCTGCCAGAAAGCGGCACAGTCTTTATTCAACGCAGATTCATGTAGCTTGGCCCGCGCATTATCTTTTAACTCCTTTTTATGGTTTTTTAGGGCTTCATTATAATCCCTCCTGCACTCCCGAATTTTCTCGCTAACCCTTTCAGGTCTATGGAGGGCTGCCTTTAGTTTGGTATATGCTTTTGTGCATATTGCATCAAACCAACCATGACTGCATGTATGTGCTCCTTTATTCCCCAGCCTAAGAGTGTTGTGTATTTCATATGTGAGGTGAGCACACACTTCTAGAGTACTATCATGGGAACTGGAATCATCCAAACAGGTTAAAATAGAGTTATAGCACTTTTCTTAGTGAACTCTACTGGTTCACAACTAGACCAGCGCAAAGAATAGCCATTTGTCCTCCCCAAAGATAGGTTCGGGGGCCAAGGAACTTGACTGATAAGTTGGCTCCGCCTACTGCTTGGGAACGCTAAACTGACACTCATTGTGAGTTGGCCACTTACTTCGTTGTTATGGATGTTATAGCTTAAAAGACATGAAGCATATCAACTAGGTAAAATAATAAAATTGACTGTTGAATTTAAACCTCTCCCAATAAAAGTGTGCTCAAAATCGACTGGGGGAAGAGCACAAACTGTTGGCAAAGCCCATATCCTGTGAGAATAGGGTCTCGTTTAGAAGGTCCCCAGAGTTAAAATGCGAAAAATGGAGTTGAGGGTCATTTTCATCCAATAGTAGACCACAGTTACTAACCTCACTTAGAGGGCATAACCCTACATTAGAATTGCAGCCCCAGATGGTAATCACCTCTTGCTCTTTCTTTCTGCAATTTGATAAAATCACTGTTTAACTTCTTCAGGACTTCCCTTATCTGGTCTTTCAGGGCATTATTATAAAAGTTTATCAAGGCCAGTATGTAGTATTTGTCTAATTGGATGAATATTATATGATAATAGATTTCAGATGATGACATAGTTATCTTAGATACCTTAATCAAATTAGAGACATAAGTACATATTTCCCCCTTGGCTCCCCCATGTGTTGAGGGTACTGCTGCAGTATGTTATGTCTTAAAGCCATTAAAGTGGATTTCACCTGTTGCCCATGTTTCTTGGAGACAAAGAATTTAAAATGTCCTTATAAACTCAGTCTATACATGGTTTGACAGTTTAGTACGCAAGCCGGCTATATTCCAAAAGAGTATGTTTAAGTTGTCATCTTGAGCATTTAAGCTTTCTGGCCTAACTGGGGGTAATATAGTCAAGAGTGAGGGTTCTTGTGTTGGGTTCAATCTACTATCTTGTTCGTTCCCCCGTATTGGTAATAGCGGGCTTCTCTGTGTGTTTTTTGTTACTAAGCACAAGCATCCTCTGACATTAATATTCCCTAAGGCCCCCAACTAGCACACCGTCCTGCTTATTAACAGGGGAAACTGGGACAATATAGGTAGCCACTACCCCTCTGGGCCTGATGCTATTTTCCTGAGTGGTTAGTCAATCAATCTCCTCTAGTGTTTGGAGAGGCTCGAATCTATTGAACACGCCTATGTTGTAAGAGCATTGTCCAGAGCCTGGCATCGCCAAGCGATTGACTCAATGCCCGTACAATAAGATGGCTGATAAAAATAACCCAGAGGGAGGACATTAATGCTGACATATGATAAATTTCTGTCCCCAACTCTGCAAAGAATTTCTTCCATTAATTGTGGAGTTTTAAACATGAGAACAACACAGTCCCCCCGAAAAATTTCCCTATCATTGCCCAGCCAACCAATTCTCTTAACCATTTTGAATTAATCGAACAATACCTTGGCCAACCCTGTAGTCCTCCCAAGCTAATGTAATGCCTTATTTAGTAGGAAAACCAGATTTCTTTTTCTCTCGGGTGGAGGCTTGGAACATTGGCCAAAATAACTGTATACGGGGTGGCCGCTGGTGGTAAGTTCAGGCGATTTAGGTTGTCTGGGGTCTCCACATGAGGAGAATGGATGGGGGGTCTTTATGCAATGGGTCGGAAAAAGGCCCTCCACAATACTGTCTTTGTTCTTTTCAGCTTTTTAGCTTACCTGTTGGCCCATATCTGTTTTGGAGAAGTCTAAAGGAGTTAGCTAAAGGTTTAATGTGTGACCCATTCCCCTGAGCCCCTAGGCCATCACCAAGTGGTATAAAAGGTCTAGGAGGATTATCATTATCTGTGCTGTGGCCCTAGATGGAACTCCTAGTAAATCATGGTTATATTTTATACCATCCTGTTTGCTAATAATCTGGACTCTTTGCACTTTATCCAGTCTATTCTCAATCTTGCTCACCCTATCGATCAGGCTACTTAGGGTCTCTATCAGATAGGTCTCTAAATTTATTACTAATGTAGTTAAATTCCCAAGGTCACTAGAAGGTGTGTGGGGCTTATTCTTGGAAGGTGGCGCTGCCTTTTGATCTATACTAGATCGACTCAAGGTTTTCACACTTTTAGGCAGTTGTTTCCGGGTGTTTAGTTTGAGGGACCTAGGTTCGTGAGGGTTTGTCTTAATTTCCCGCATAGCAGTCTCAGGGCTTAGGGCTTTCTCAAGATTACGTGGTATTTTAGAAAGGGGCTGAGTTTCCGACTCCAGGTCACTACCCGATATATTATCGGAAATATGCTGAATACACCATTTTGAGATGTGCAAGGTCTCAAATGAATATTGAGAAAACTCCCAGACCTAATGGATTCCTCCCTGAATTCTTTAAATGTAAGGAACCACTTAATAAAGCCAATTAGGGCTATGCTCTGTGATTCCAAACGGAAAGGGGATCTGCAACAAGCAACAGTGGTCCTTAACCATAAAAAGGGGTGCCCCATCCCTCCCAGTGTTCCTCTTACTGTCTTATTTCGCCCCTTAATGTGGAGGTGAAACTAATGCAAAGGTGTCCACGAACCACTTGATGCGGCCAATGCACATGGTGGTGGCACAGGACCAATCAGCTTTATGCCATATAGGTCCACCAGGCACAATCTACAGCGCCTTTTCGGATGTCTAGCAAGGGAGGAGGGGCTGGGAGAGCTAGCAGCTCTCAAGGCATTGGACGCAGAAAAGGCATTTGACTCCGTGGAACCTACAGGCGGTATTGGAGCGGATGGGTTTCAGTCCATCTTTCTGGGCCCGATTGAAATTGCTTTAAATGAACTCTAGGGCCCATGTGCAAGTCAATCGGGTGTTCTCTGCAGAATACTCCCTGGAGAGAGAGATTTGACAGGATGTCCCCTGTACCATCTCCTCTTCACCATATCGATTGAAACAGTGGCCAGCTGGATTAGGAAAGATGCTCTACTTCTGGGATTATGATGGGACTAGAGTTGGGTGGATGTGGTGTTGCTTCATGCGGATGATTCCTCCTGTATCTGGCAGACCTAGAGTGTTCAGTCAACAGGATTATGGAGATCTTTGGGGTTTTCCGGCGCTATTCAGTTCTCTGGAGACATTTGGACTAAATTCTGTCTCTACTCCTTGGCCAGATGGATCCCCCAATAGGGTTGGTACTGTACCAATATTGTGGTAAAGGGTCAGGTTTCAATACTAAAACACATTAAAATGATGAACAAACAATATTTTTACCACTATATTATTGAAAAGAATATTAACAAAATCGATATTATTCAAAACAATATTACCTACCTAAAAACTATATTCTTGCCAATGATATTTTTGATCCGATATTTTATCCAAACACCTCGAAAATAAAATCTGTATTGCTGAGAAGAGACATGACATAAAGGGGCCGATTCCGATTCGGTAAAATTCCCTACGATTTGTATCCGGTTCACGCGGTACGCGATGTCCGTACGTAAACAAGCAGCAGTTTCCGGCACAGCAAGTACGATTCGTCTCTGTGACACTCCATACAACCCTTTTTCTACGAGAGCTGAAAACAGCCGTAAAAGCAGAGTCCGGGTCGAACCGCACCCCGGTACGCGACATACACGCCATGAACCCCATCCTCTGTGTCATCCCAGTCCTGTACGCCTACGACCTGCTGCATAGGACCCGAAGACGGCGCAGATGGTGAGTACAACGTACCGCAACAATGGAAGTCTACTTGTATGTTGCGTCTTACACATTCGCCTATACCACCATTGCAATAGGGATACGAGCCGCAAATACACCATGAATGTTGGGGTACGGTGCGTTTGACGCTCGCGCATGGCACCATTGTAATAGTGATACAACCCGCACACACGCCATGAATGTTGGGGTACGGTGCGTTTTACGATCACGTATGGCACCAGTCTAATAGTGATACGACTCGCACACATGCCATGAATGTTGGGGGTACAGTGAGTTTCACGATCGCGTATGGCACCAGTCTAATAGTGATACGACCCGCACACACGCCATGAATGTTGGGGTACGGTGCGTTTTACGATCACGTATGGCACCAGTCTAATAGTGATACGACTCGCACACATGCCATGAATGTTGGGGGTACAGTGAGTTTCACGATCGCGTATGGCACCAGTCTAATAGTGATACGACCCGCACACACGCCATGAATGTTGGGGTACGGTGCGTGTCATCTGAGGGGTGGGTGTATATGACTCCCAGCAGTGTCCAGACAGATGAGGGGTGGGTGGATATGACTTCCAGCAGTGTTTACACAGATGAGGGGTGGGTGGATATGACTCCCAGCAGTGTCCAAAAAGATGTGGGGTGGGTGGATATGACTCCAAGCAGTGTCCACACAGATTAGGGGTGGGTGCAGAGGACTCCCAGCAGTGTCCACACAGATGAGATGTGGGTGAATATGACTCCCAGCAGTGTCCAGACAGATGAGGGGTGGGTGCAGAGGACTCCCAGCATAGACCAACAGTATGGGGGTGGGTGGATATGGCTCCCAGCAGTGTCCAGACAGATGAGGGGTGGGTGGATATGACTCCCAGCAGTGTCCAGACAGATGAGGGCTTGGTGGATATGAGTCCCAGCAGTGTCCAGACAGATGAGGAGTGGGTGGATATGACTCCCAGCAGTGTCCAGACAGATGAGGGGTTGGTGTAGAGGACTCCCAGCAGGGTCCAGACAGATGAGGGCTGGGTGGATATGACTCCCAGCAGTGTCCAAACAGATGAGGGGTGGGTGCAGAGGACTCCCAGCAGTGTCCACACAGACAAGGGGAGGGTGGATATGACTCCCAGCAGTGTCCAGACAGATGAGGGGTGGGTGCAGAGGACTCCCAGTAGTGTCCAGACAGATGAGGGGTGGGTGCAGAGGACTCCCAGCAGTGTCCAGACAGATGTGGGGTGGGTGCAGAGGACTCCCAGCATAGGCCAACAGTAAGGGGGTGGGTGGATATGACTCCCAGCAGTGTCCAGACAGATGAGGGGTGGGTGCAGAGGACTCCCAGCAGTGTCCACACAGATGAAGGGTGGGTGGATATGACTCCCAGCAGTATCCAGACAGATGAGGGGTGGGTGGATATGACTCCCAGCAGTGTCCACACAATTGAGGGGTGGGTGCAGAGGACTCCCAGCATAGGCCAATAGTATGGGGGTGGGTGGATATGACTCCCGGAAGTGTCCAGACAGATGAGGGGTGGGTGCAGAGGACTCCCAGCAGTGTCCAGACAGATAAGGGGTGGGTGGATTTGACTCCCAGCAGTGTCCAGACAGATGAGTGGTGGTGGGTACAGAGGACTCCTAGCATAGGCCAACAGTATAGGGGTGGGTGGATATGACTCCCAGTAGTGTCCAGACAGATGAGGGGTGGGTGCAGAGGACTTCCAGCAGTGTCCAGACAGCTGAGGGGTGGGTGGATATGACTCCCAGCAGTGTCCAGACAGATGAGAGGTGGGTGGATATGTCTCCCAGCAGTGTCCAGACAGCTGAGGGGTGGGTGGATATGACTCCCGGCAGTGTCCAGACAGATGAGGGGTGGGTGCAGAGAACTACCAGCATAGGCCAACAGTATGGGGGTGGGTGGATATGACTCCTAGCAGTGTCCAGACAGATAAGGGGTGGGTGCAGAGGACTCCCAGCACTGCTCAGATATAGGGTGTGTATATCATCATCAGCATACCACAACTACATGGGGGTATGTGCACATCCCTAACTTGTGACTTTCATGACAGTGCCATAGCAACACATCACTTACTGCAGTGTCCCACTCCCTGGAGGATGGATTACTGTCACACACTGCTTGACACACCACATGTGGGTGTGATGTCAAATTCCACATGCATACCCACCCATGAAGTTTGCTGGCTAAATACACACCCGACCATCATGACACTATAGTGTCTAGTGATGTAATAGCCCACCAAACAAAGAGAGCGAAATGGAACACACACTGTCACGTACATCCCTGGGCTGATATGAATGTCCAGGTGGTGGGCAGACCACCAAGATGTAGTCTATCATGGAAGGAATAGGGTTCAAAACCCTTAGGTACAATGCTCAGAATTGTGAGGCATGTGCCCAAACACCCTGGAAAACAATTTCCAACATAGGGGTAGGCTGTGATAACACACATGCCAAAAAGGGTGAACGTGTCCATGAAGGCATTTGTACATACTCAAAACACAACTACAGTGAGTAGCATGGATTGCACAGACAAATGAGCAGTACACATCTGTGAGAAGGCATGGCCCTTGCTGAAGGGAACCATCACCAAAACAGGAAATGTGCACACATGTCAGCACAACAATTGTGCAACTGTCTGCAGTGAAGATCTCGGTGTCACAGAGGAAGGAACATTTTTTGGGACAATGTCTGTAGCCAAACTGAACATACACAACCAATGATTAATTGCAGAGAAATTGTGAAGACACACAGATCCCATGGTTGACCGCATGACCATCATCAAAAAATATAGTTCACAACCCCAAAACATTAACATGACATTAACTCCAGGGCCCTCATCAACGACATCAAGTACCTAAAATGCAATAGTGTAGAATGCTAAATAAAAGACTTTATTCAGCTTCAAAATCAAATAATTCGAAAAATGAGTCCAAGCTCTAAAGAGTCCAATTGGCAGTCCATAACAAAGTCCTTTGGGGGACATAGGGGAGGTTGTCTACCCCAAACCTGCCTGCACAGGAATAGACTAATGGTCTGTTGACCCTTGGGGGGCATCATCGGGTTTAGGACCAGGCACCAAAGGGACAGTAGTGGGAAGGGTAGGTGTGGTGGGGGCAGGGTGGGACGTATCGTCCTCAGTGGCTTGTGCAGCGTCAAAGGTGGAAATGTACTCAGCGCTGCACACTGCTGCCAGTTCGTCAAGACCACCCCCTGCACCCGGGGACACTATGGGAGTGGAGGTTGAGGGCTGTGCGGGTTGCGGACTGTGAGTTTGGCTGCGTGTGTGTGGTCTGACCCCAGTCCCTGTGGGTGTGCCTGCCGTTCTCTGAGATTGCGTGCCAGGAGGTGTGCGCTTTGACTTATGTTGGGGTGTGCTGCATGTGTCCGTAGGTGTGCATGATCGTGCCTTTCTGCGTGTGCTTTGGACAGGTCTGTCCAAAGCAACAATCCAAAAAGTAACAGCAGCTCACCTCGTGGGGCTGGCAATACATTTTACTCTCAAACAACCAACAACAGAATATTGTGAATAGGCACACAGGCACTGCGCAGTGTGAGTATGCACAATCCAAATTGTGTATCCATGTCCAGTGGACACATGTAGCAGACACAGGAAAAATACTAACTATGCCAGGGATCAATACCACTGAGGCAGACCCATGCGGAAGCCACATAGAATGGGCACAGTGTTGGATGACACACATGATTAGGATGCCAGGGTGTCTCAGGGGACTGAAGTGGGTCTGGAATGAGCTGACTGTACCATGCGTAATCGTCATGGCACTATGCATATCTCACACTGATGTACATCATGTCTGATAACCCATCATGAGTCTTGCATGCTGCAAGGGTGTGCAGTAGCAACCTGACACTCCTATGTTGAGACCCATCATCAGTGCAAACAAATATGAAGCCAAAACACAGTGCACAGGTCATGGCACATGCAAGGTCTTAACCCATGTCACAGACCACCCTTCCACATGATGCGTAGATAAATGTGCAGTCTTATTTCCTTGCACTATAGATGAGCATGATGCAAATGTGATTACACACAGACCAGGGGACACATGTGAAGGAGGGGAAGGGATGAAAATGAGTACCAGGTGACTATGGTGAACTGAAAAAACACTGCACATATAACCTGTCTGACCAGACACCACAACTGTGAGAGTGTAGCCAGGCTTCAGAGCACTTCAAAAAGCATGTGACACACTACACAACAAACAGCAATATACCTACCCCCTCCTTGCTGCTGTCTCTCATGCAACTGCCTATTGAGGTTGTGAAAGACGACTGCCAGGACCCGGAGCATGTGGGGGGTGAGGTGACGGCTTCCACCATGCCGGCGTGGGGGCTCCAGCTCCAGCTGGACCTGGGCTATACGCCGGGTCCAGCACCGGATGTCCTGCCACCGCTTCTGAATGTTGTGCAGCCACCGGCGATGGCCCCCGCAGACCTGACGGTTCTGACTATCTCCAACCATATTTCCCCCTTCTCGTAGGCAGTTACCTGTCAGGAAGACAAAGTGAAACAACATCACTACACCTGCTCCATGTCCCTGACACGCACACTTGCACACCATTGGTAATGTGAACAGGGCATAGGATGGTGACAGCATCATTGTCCATGTGAATTAGGCCTGTGTGCAAGCCACAATGCACTACATGGCATTGAAAGCCTACAAATGGTGTAACGGGTGCAACAGACTCACAGATCATGGCACACACTGGGCAACACATGCAACTGCAGGGTTAGTGACAGCACGTGACAAGCACTCACATATCCCACTCCACTTGAGAACCCTCAGCAGACCAGACAGACACACCTGGCACAGATCACTCATCTGTCACTGACAACAGCGGAAACAACCCTCACTTTGCACGTGCCATTTGACAATGGGGTGTCACAGGTGTTGTGCAGCTTAGCAATTCAGGCACGCAGCACTGCTTACATGTCACATCAGATGGCAGAGCAGCTGCATACGCCATGCAGCAGTGGTGCAAGACATCACATACATACTCAGCCAGATGACAAGGAACATTCACACAGATCAATGTTCATGAGGTCTAACACATCATTTGGACAAGCTCACCACAGGTCCCCTCAAGTCATAAACGATTGCACGATTACAATATTGATACGATGCGCACACACGAACGGAATGCAGGGGTACGGTGCGCTTGCGTATGGCACGATAACAATAGTGATAGGATGGGCACACACGCATGGAATGCAGGGGTACGGTGCGCTCGCGTATGGCACGTTCACAATAGTGATATGATGCGCACACACGCACAGAATGCAGGGGTATGGTGCGCTCGCGTATGGCACGATTACAATAGTGATACAATGTGCACACGCACGGAATGCAGGTGTACGGTGCGTTCGCGTATGGCACGATTACAATACTGATACGATGCGCACACATGCACGGAATGCAGGGGTACGGTGCGTTTCAGAATGTACGGTTCACACGCTGTAGTGAATGCAGGGGTACAGTGAGTTTCAGATGGTACGGTTAACACGCTGTAGTGAATGCAGGGGTACGGTGCTTTTCAGACAGTACGGTTCACACGCTGTAGTGAATGCAGGGGTACGGTGCTTTCAGATGGTACGGTTCACATGCTCATGTATGGCACCATTACAATAATGATACGAGGCGCACATATGGCAGGGATGTAGGGGTATGTTTCAAACAAGGATGTCTATCAAGTTCTTGCCATTGCATACTTACATGAGCAGGCCCTAGGTGTGCCAGGCAGTGATATAGCACAGGGCATGTGATCTTGTTGCGTAAACTGTTTGAATTAATTTTCTCTTTCTTCAGATAATAAATAAAATGTTTAAATTGAATTAGAATTAAAAGTTAAATAAAGAAAGGTCATGCTAGGAGATTCAAAATCCTGAATAAAATAAATAAATGGAGAATTAAGCTGGTCTTGTTGTCCATTAGTGAACTTTTACTAGCTGATCCATTGACCAAACACGGGGGTGTCTTAAATGTTTTCTCGAGAATTAAAACCATGGTAAAATCAAAATAAAATGCATATGTACATAATGTATAGAATTTAGTTTAAATAGATGAAGTAGGACACTCGCTATATCCAGCATTTTACCCTCTGGTTTTCACTGATCCTGGGAGCAGAGCGATTTGTGTGAATGAGTGACTCGCGGTGTTATGGGCCCCACCGACGAGTAAAGTGTGATAGCTCCTGGAAGATATAGTGATGGTTTAGAGGTTTGTTTTAGAGCAGCACCGGGCCAGTTTTTCTTGGTAGCAGGAGTCTGGTTGCTATAGGTTAACTCGGACAGGCAATGTATAGATTTGCTAGGGTAATGTATATATAGAGTTTGATTTACAGAAATTATGACTAACATTATCTGTTGAGACTGTATTACGTTAAGTGTAGTCGCAGTTGTAAGGCTTCTGGGAAGTAAGAAGCTGGTTACTCTGCCTAGGAAGAGAAAGTGTGGCATGTAAGTCACACGTTACATAGTCTGTTTCACAGTAGTGACATCTTCGTATGTTACAAGTTAGGGACATTTACGTGTAAAGGTTGTGAATGTATAACGAAGGCAACCTATAAAATCTTGGGCCTAAGCACAGGAATCAATGTGTATTCTGACTAAAACTTATCCCTGAGAGAGTAATAGAGTTTTCACCTAAGCTTTAGAGAAGGGTAAGGTAGAGGGTAGTGCTACTTTATCGGCGAAACTAAAATTCTGTGGTAGAGAAGAGGTAAGCGCTGTCTACCGGAAATACAGACTTCTTGTGAGTTTCAGGAAACTATCACTTTGGTTTTAGCGAAACAGATGTATGGAAATGTTTTATGTGGTTACTAACTGGTTTTAGATGTATAAAGTGTAAATACAGTGTGCTGATAAATTTTGTAAAGGAGGGGTCAGCTGAAGTCGGAGCAGGGCTGACGTCAGAAGTGTCACACTGGGATTGGTCCACGTGACTAGAACATAGTGAGTGCCGATTGGTGCGTTAGAAAAACTTGTGAAAGCATTGGTTGAAAGTGATTGTGACATATTCTGTTCTGATTGGTGTGTTAGTGTGAACCGCGCTGTGATAGGTCAGTGTAGTGAAGTAGTTTGGGGAAGAGTGCGCGATTGTTTAAAAGTTAGGAGTCGATCGGGATAATTGAGTTTTATTATGGAGAAGCAAGAGAAAAATCTACATGGTTTAAGAATTTGAAGAACATGTTTAAAAAGGACAAGGAAATAGTTACCAGAGAGGGAAAATTGCTTCCTCCACCTAAAACGCCTGCATCGTTCATGATGACAAAGTATGGCTATCATACCTGCATATGGTTAGAAAATTGGGCTAGATATACTAAGAATGATGGAGTGTTGGCATTTACAGAAGTAGGTTATTTTAGTATTGCTGTGTTACGAAATTCAAGAGAGGCAATGACTAAACTTGAACCGAGACCTAGACCAACTCAATTTGAGGCATTGACCGAGTGGGAAGATAAAATGCATGAATTAGAGCGAGAAAGATTTGAGGAGTTCAGAGGACCTAGAGGTAGATTGAGAGGTTTGTGGGGAATGACTCATGAGAGTAGGATGCGGAGAAGGAGAAATGCTGATATGTGTGAGGGAATGTATCAGGTAAGAACAGTTGGGGAAATGGAAGTGTATGGAAAAGAGGAATAATGTGGAAACAGGGAAAAAGAGTTATGGGAATAGTGAGACAGGGGATGTAGTGTTGGAGGAGATATTAAATAGAATACTCCCTCCATATCAACCGAGTCCAGTAGCAGTGACTCCAAATGCCCCACCAATGGAGACCAGATTTACTGGCACTCCATGACGATTTTCTGAAAATATAGATAGTAATGAGAGAGAGAAACTGAGATATGATTCTAATGCCACATCAATTGAAACCAGACATACTGGTGTTTTGAGACGAATTCTAGAGAATAAAAACAATGCTGAAAGAGAAGAATTAAGGTATGATTCAAATGTTCCGTCAATGGAGACTAGGTTTACTGGTACTCCAAGACAATATTGTGAAACTAGAGGCAGTGTGGATAGAGCAGAAAGAAGATTTGAAGAAAATCCAACTATGTCCGATTATGTGTGCTCTACTAATGAATTGACTGAAAAGATACAGGAACTCACTAAAAATATAGAAGCTGTGACTGTCCCAGTAACAATAGGTCCTGTGATTCCAGTGTTCGAAAACCAGAAAATAAAGGAACCATGGTTAACTATTCTTTTGAATACAAGTTTACAAAAAGTAAGAGAAAAGGTTTATCCAGATTTATCTGAAGTTAGGTATAGTACTAGTCATATGACACTGCCTGATTTGAACTTTAATCAGAGTCTTCCATATAAGTTCCCGATGGGTGCAGAATCAGATTCTGCAACTCCTGAAAGGAGTTTAGAGAAAATTGATTTAACGCAAACTCCTGTAGGACCGACAGAAAAGTAATTAAGTGATTGGCTCAAAACGTTGTAATTAAAAGATCAAGAACCTAAAGCATTAGATGTGGTCAGATTGAAAATCGATATGGAAGAACTAATAATTGGGACGGATAGATTTAAAGCACACCAAGATGATGAATTAAGGTTCATGTGTAAAAGCATTACATGGAGGGCTAAAAATCTACATGACCGATTAGAGGGATTAGCAAATGAACTTGCTATAGACTTTGGAAAGATTAAGACATTACAAAAGCCTTACAGAGTAGATTTCACTGAAAAAGACATTGACAATATGAATACTGCCGAAAGATTAACACAAATAAAGAATTGCTTGCCTTGTTGAGGAAGTGGGGAGATGTAGAACGGTGGAAGAGTAAATGGACAAAGAAAAGAGAAGAAATTAATGACAAAACATCATTAGTGTTTCCAGTTAGGGAAAAAGAGCCTGTAGCGAATGAGTTTCCTATGAGAGAAATACCAGCAGGAGGGTATGTGCATGTTCCCTGGACCAGACAGGATATATTGTCATTCACAAAAGATTTCCCTAGGTTACGAGAGAAACCAGTAGAATGGTACAGACAAGTGGATCCATTTGTAAAGGTCTCAAAAGTGTTATGGGAAGATTTAGATGGGTTGTTTGACATAGTGGGATATGCTTCTACCAGGGTTTTTAAATGAAGGGGAAATACTAGGCGCTCTGCTATTTATTTAATGCAAAGAAGTTAAAGAAAAAGAGTTACGTGGTGATGCAATCGGGCGAGGGGATAACCCCTATAACCCCTCTAAAGGCGTGTGTTGTGAGGACAACACACTGACGAAGAGCAGAAAAATGCGGACACTTCAGCATCCAAATCACAGCTGAGAGAAAGAACCACAATGTCTTTGGAGATAAAGAATCTTCATTTAATTGTGTTTGTAGCCAGCCGACACGTGTTTTGTCGCATCAGAAAGTAATTTCCGAGACTCCTCAGGGCTGTAGGGTTGAATAGGCAGAATGTTTGGTCGCTTAACCGGTGATACCTCCGACCCGGCCGGGCTCGAGACCAGGTTGAGTGTGGTAGTCCGTGGTATGGACCCACGTCTCGGAATTGAGGAACTCAGGTATGAGTTCTTGGTCGTCTAATTCAGTGTGGATGTGAACAATGTCGGAGCCTAGTTTGCCCTCAACAAAGATGTAGTGATCCTTTAGGTCAGCTCGCCGATCGAGTAATCCCGCAGGTTGATAGTCGAATGCTGGGGGAGTGAGTAAACTCCTGTGTAGTTGGTAACCCCGGTATGGGGAGTCCGTAACGTTGACAGTCCTGCGGGTTGCCGGGCCGGTTGCTTGGAACACAGCAACCCGCCCGGCAACCCGCAGGACTGTCAACGTTATGGTGATTCTACTGCTATCAATAAAAAAGAGTGGCAACGTGTTTTTAATGAGATTAGAAGAATTGGGACCAGGATACCAAACAAAGATGAACTAGCATATGAATAAATGGAATGAGCAGAAAAAGGAATAAGAGAGTCTGTTTCAAGGTTAAACATCCTGAAAGAACCACAGATAGGAGTATCAATACATCCTATATACATCAGACCATACTGAAATTATCAACAACAATTGACGATACCGATCTTTTTTTAATACTTACATGAAGAAAAGTGACCCTACATTGTTTCATGTCCTGAAGAAGGTGGTCTTTGTTTATTTAATCAAATCTGCCACCGAAACGCGTCGACGCCTAAGTCCAATTAAAGAATCCAAAATAACGAGGGGCACTAGATAAGAACATTTTTTTAACATAATGATCCCATAAAGATTACTAAACTTTTTTGGATCAAATTGAAGTTTTTAACAGATTATTGCTACTGTGTATTATTTAGGGTCCATGTTTAGTATTAGGTGTTTTCTTTCACCTGGTGATGCTATTGATGATGAGTGTTTTGTATAAATTGTGATTTTTATTGAGCTAAATAATTCTTTTTTTGTACTTGTGAAAAAATTGTTTTAATGAAATTGAAGAGTATATCTCTTTTTAATAAATAAGTGTAAACACTACATTTCAGTTGTGGGTATATAATTGTATTTGAGACAAAACCTATTACATAGAATTCAACTTGCTAGCTAATCCTTAACACCTACTAGTCCTTGTGGATAATTGTGATTGTGTAAACCCCTTTTTCTCCAACTTCTGAAACTGCTTATGGTGTGAAAGTAATCAGAGCGACTGGTGTGTGGAACTTAACTCCAGGGATAACTTCTCTGCTTAATTCTACTAAGATCCCTGTTCCCTGGAACGTGGTGGGCCACCTCTCTTTTGATTTACTAACGTTACGGACTCCCCATACTGGGGTTACCAAATACACAGGAGTTTACTCACTTCCCCAGCATTCGACTATAAACCTGCGGGATTACTCGATCGACGAGCTGACCTGATGGCTCACTACATCTTTGTTGAGGGCAAACCAGGCTCCGACATTGTTCACAACCATACTGAATTAGACGACCAAGAACTCATACCCGAGTTCCTCAATTCCGAGACGTGGGTCCATACCACGACTACCACAGTAACCTGGTCTCGAGCCCGGCCGGGTCGGAAGTATCACCGGCTAAGCGACCATACATTCTGCCTTTTCAACCCTACAGCCCCGAGGAGTTGCGGGAATTACTTTCTGATGCGACGAAACATGTGTTGGCTGGCTACAAAGAGAATTAAATGAAGATTCTTTATCTCCAAAGACACTGTGGTTCTTTCTCGCAGCTGGGATGTGGATACTGAAGTGTCCGCCAGGATACAAATCTTGCTATACTTTTAGGTTGTGTGCAGTGGGCATTTTACTGTTGTTTGACATAGTGGTACCAGCAGATTTATGGTCTGAATGCAAGATTACTGTGGATTGGCTAAAAACAGAGTACAAAAGAGATCCAAAAACGGGTGCTCCAGGACCTGAAGTGATGCAGAAATATGAACAGGTAATAACATTCTTCAAGAATAAAATTCCCCCAAAGGAAACAGATTGGGTAAAGATTTACAGGACATTGCAAGAAGCCAAAGAATCAGTACATTCATATTGTGAAAGGTTGCTGTTAGTGTTTAAGCAGTACAGTGGATATGAGGAATTGAGTGAAAAGGGCATGAGTCATTTTGTGTATTGATTTGTCTTTGGATTAAGACCAGAGATAGGGGATATGATCAAGCATATTTTGATGGGTTGGCAGTCATGCTCTGTTGATGAAGTGTTGAGGCATGCAAAATATTGTAGTGATGAGATTGAAGTTAAGCAAAGAAAACAAAGAAAAAGCTATTTGGGCACAAGTGAAAGTGGCTGAACATCAAGTAGCTCATTTAGAGAACAAAGGTCCTGATGGAGGTCAAGCAAAAATTAAAGGGAATCTGAACAGAGGAAAAGGAATGGGTAATTTAGAAGAGGGGAAGAAAAAGTTTCCATGTTTCAATTGCGGCAGGTTAGGGCATTGGAAGAAAGAGTGTAAGTTGCCACCAAGAGTTAATCCCGAAAATACATCATTGAATCCACAGGTGCAGAATGAGGTAAATCAGCAGTCATCGCCACAGCAACAGGTAGTTACCCAGCAGAGTCAGGTGCCACAACCACCACTTCAATACAGTGTAAATCTACAGAAATACAGTGCAGAGACAGGATTCTTCGGAGGAGAGCAGGTAACAAGATCCCCTCGAGTGAATGTGAGTCCACGGTATTTGATGAAGGAAGAAAAGAGTGAGTCAGATGAAAGGTATTGACGGTGCCTAGGAGAGGGAGAAGAGTGCGTACTTGGTGCAACTCTAGAGGTAGATTAATCTGGTCCTTTTGTAAATAGAAAGGTGAGTGGTGTAAATGTAACTTTCCTAGTGAACACAGGTGCTATCCGTTCTACCCACCTCGCCGGACACACACTCGACGCAGTCTTCTCTTCCAGCACAGACATCAACTTCAGCCACGCCACTGAGCTTCTATGGACGGACCACAGCTGCGTCCACTTCACCTTCAAGAGAACGACGACCCACCACCACCAGAAACAGACCGCCCGCAGAAGCTGGAACAAGATCACAGCAGACCAGCTCGCCCCCTCCCTGAGCCAGCACCCTCCTGCCAGCTCAGCGAACCCCAGCCAGGCCGCCGACAACCTCACGAAGTGGATCAGCAACTGCGCGGACGAACTCGCCCCACTGAGGACCCCGCCTAGCAGACCCGGCAGCAAGAAGGCCCCTTGGTTCACCGACGAACTCAAGAGCTCCAAGAAGAACTGCCGAGCCCTCGAGAAAGTCTGGAGAAGGGAACCGACACCGGACAACAGGACCTCCTTCAAACTTGCCACCCGGAAACACCACCAGCTGATCCGCGCCGCCAAGAAAACAGCTTTCAAGGACCGGTTGGACAACAACGCACACAACTGCAAGGAACTCTTCAACATCGTGAAAGAGCTTTCCAACCCCAGCGCAGGAAACAACGACATCATCCCTTCGCAAGACCTCTGCAACTCCCTCGCTTCATACTTCCACAACAAGATCGCGGACATACACAACAGCTTCAACAACCAACCAACGCACACCATGACCGAACAACCACTCCCCCCCACCACCACCCTCCACGCCTGGACCCCGATCAGCACCGAAGACACCATCCGCACGATGAACTCCATCCACTCCGGATCACCGACCGACCCCTGCCCTCACCACGTCTTCAACAAGGCCAACGCTGTCATCGCACCCCACCTGCGAGACATCATCAACACATCCTTCGACACAGCCACCTTCCCCGAGAGCTGGAAGCACGCCGAACTCAGCGCTCTACTCAAGAAACCCACAGCGGACCCCACCGAACTCAAGAATTACCGCCCCATCTCGCTCCTCCCGTTTCCAGCCAAAGTCATCGAGAAGACCGTCAACAAGCAGATGGCCGCCTTCCTCGAGACGAACGGATCCCTCGACCCCTCACAGTCCGGCTTCCGAGCCAACCACAGCACCGAGACCGCCCTCATCGCCGCCACCGATGACATCCGAGCCCTGATGGACAATGGAGAAACAGCGGCCCTCATCCTCCTAGACCTCTCCGCGGCATTCGACACGGTCTGCCACCGCACCCTAGTACGGCGCCTCAGCAACATCGGCATCCAGGACAAGGCGCTGGAATGGATCACCTCCTTCCTCGACGGAAGAACACAGAGAGTCCGCCTACCACCTTACAAGTCAGAGGCCTCCGAAGTCATCTGCGGCGTCCCCCAAGGATCATCTCTGAGCCCCACCCTCTTCAACGTCTACATGAGCCCCCTCGCGGCCATCGTACGCAAACACAACCTCAGCATAATCTCCTACGCCGACGACACCCAGCTGATCCTCTCCCTGACCAACGACCCCGCCGCCGCCAGAGCCAACCTGCACGAAGGGATGAAAGAGGTAGCCGAGTGGATGACGACCAGCCGCCTGAAACTGAACTCGGACAAGACGGAGGTCCTCATCCTGGGCTCCTCACCCTCCGCCTGGGACGACTCCTGGTGGCCTCCCGCCCTGGGCACCGCACCCAAACCGACAGACCATGCACGAAACCTGGGCGTCATCCTGGACTCCTCCCTCTCCATGACCAGGCAAGTCAACAACGTCTCCTCGGCGTGCTTCAACATCCTACGCATGCTACGGAAGATCTTCTGGTGGATCCCCACCGAGACCAGAAAGACCGTCACCCAGGCCCTCGTCACCAGCCGACTGGACTACGGCAACGCCCTCTACGCCGGCACCACCGCCAAGCTCCAGAAGAGACTCCAGCGGATCCAGAACGCCTCAGCCAGACTCATCCTCGACATCCCACGAACCAGCCACATCTCCGGATATCTGAGAGACCTTCACTGGCTCCCCGTCAACAAAAGAATCACCTTCCGCCTCCTCACCCACGCACACAAAGCCCTACACGACCAAGGCCCGAGCTACCTCAACAGCCGAGTCAACTTCTACGCTCCCAAACGCCACCTCCGATCAGCCAACCACGCCCTCGCCGCCGTCCCCCGCATCCGAAGAGCGACGACAGGAGGAAGGTCCTTCTCCTACCTTGCCGCCAAGACCTGGAACTCCCTCCCGACCGACCTGCGCCTGACCCAAGACCACCTCTCCTTCAGGAAGAAGCTGAAGACCTGGCTGTTCGAGCAGTAGCGGCACCTCCCCCCCCAGCGCCTTGAGACCCTACGGGTATGTAGCGCGCTTTATAAGTGTCACTGATTGATTGATTGACTGTTAGATCAGTAAAAGTTCAGAATCTTCCTCTCTCAGGTGACTTTATCCAAGTAGTAGGTGTAACGAATAGGCAGATTAAAACATCCCTTACTGAACCAGTTGAGGTTGAAATTGGAAATTTCAAAGATATGCATCGATTTGTAGTGTGTGATAGTAGTCCTGTTAAGCTACTTGGTAGGGACATACTGTGTAAAATGAACTGCACCATTTATTGTTCACCCAATGGCATTGAACTCCAAACTCCAGATGAAGATAGATTGTATAGAATGACCATGTCAATGATAGATTCAGAGCAAAATAGCATGTTTCCTGTATTTGACAAAGAAAAGATACCTGGTGAATTAAAAAAGACAGTCAAGGAAGAGGTGTTGGATTTTACAGGAGAAGATATTGGATTAATGAAAGGTGTGGATCCTGTAAAAGTATCTGTAAAAGAAGGAGTGAGCTACCCAAATAATCCTCAGTATAAATTGAAAACAGAATTAATTGAAGGAATAACTCCTGTGAAATACAAGATGATTGAACAAGGAATTTTGAGAAAAATAGTAAACAGTCCACGTAATTCACCTGTAATGGGACTGAAAAAGCCCAACGGAACATTTCGAATAGTACAGGATTCAAGAAAAGTTAATAAAATTATTGTCCCATGCTGTGCTGTTGTGCCAAATCCAGCAGTGATCCTGTACCAAATTCCACATGATGCAGAATGGTATATAGTCATTGACCTATATAATGTGTTCTTTACAGTTCCATTACAAACTGATAGCCAGCCAATATTTGCGTTTCGGTTCGGAGACCGTATTTTGGCATGGTGCAGAATTCCTCAGGGGTATACTGAGAGTTCCTCCATCTTTAATCAGCTGTTAAAAAAGTCACTGGAGAGTTTAAACATGCCTAGAAATTCAGTATTGGTTCAATATATTGATGACCTATTGGTTGCACAAAAGAACCAAAGATGCATGTGTTTCAGATACCATTGCATTACTGAACCATTTGGCAGAAGGAGGACATAAGGTGTCCCCATCGAAATTACAATCCTGTCAGAAATAAGTGCAGTATCTATGTCACAAGATTGCCCAAGGAATCAGACAAGTCACCATAGAAAGAATCAGAATGATACAGGGAATGAAACCTCCTAAAATCCAGAAACAAGTGAGAATGTTCCTAGGAATGGTAGGATATTGTCGATAATGGATTAGTGGATTTTCCCTGATAGCAAAGCCATTACAGAGATTGACCAGAGCAGATGTGAAAGACCCCATAGTGCTAAATAAGACAGAAATGGAGGCCTTTGAATGACTAAGAACCAGTCTGTGTGAAGCACCAGCATTGAGAATGCCTGATTATGAGCGAGAGTTTGAACTGTATTGCAGTGAACAAGAGGGATGTGCATTATCAGTTCTAATTCAGAGACATGGGAAATTGAAAAAGCCAATTGCATACTTCTCAGCTGTATTGGATCCAGTTGCCAAGGCATTGCCAGGATGTCTGAAAGCAGTAGCTGCTACAAGTGTGAGTTTGGAACAGAGCGAACGCGTAGTGATAGGATACCCGGTGAAGGTATATGTACATCATTCAGTTTACATTCTCCCCACTAGGACTAAAACCCAGTTCCTTACAAATAACAGGATGACAAGGTATGAAAAGGTAATTCTGGGTGCAGATAATGTGACAATAACACGATGTGTAAACGTGAATCCTTCTACATTGTTGCCTGATGTCATGGATGTGGAGGTGAAAAATGAAGTTGATCATTATTGTTTGGATGTTCTTGAGTGTTGTACTAAACCAAGACCTGACATTAAGGATGAGCCATTACCTGAATCTGATTATGTAATGTTTGTAAATGGCTCATGCTTGAGAACAGATGAGGGTGCTCTGAGTGCTGCATATGCTGTGTGTACAGTGGCAGATGTCCTGGAAGCATCTTGTTTGAAAGAAATTTGTTCTGCTCAAGTAGCGGAGCTGATTGCTTTGAATTGGGAAAAGAGATCAGAGTCACCATAGTGACTGACAGTCAGTATGGCTTTGGGGTTGTCCATGATTATGGTCAACTGTGGTCCCAAATAGGTTACCTAACTTCTGCAGGATCCCCCATCAGAAATGCTGAGTTTTTGAAAATGTTGATTGATGCAATTCAGTTACCTGAGAAAATTGCCCTTGTGAAATGTGCAGCTCATAAGAAAGGAGATGATTTGTCACCAGAGGCAACCGTTTTGTTGACTCTATTGCTAAATACTGTGCTAAAAATCTTGCATCTATATATCGGGACAAAAAAGAGGAGCCTGTTTCAAGTCCTTTAATGCTAACAACAGTGGTTGAGACTTGGCAGGAGGTAAGACAAATGAAGGAAGAAGCAATTGAGGAAGAAAAAGACATATGGTTAAAAGCAGGATGTAGACAAAGGGAGGAGGATGAAATGTGGGTTTACAAAGATGAAAGACCAGTAATGCCTGATAGCATGATCTCTAGGAAGGCCCGAATGTACCATGGTCAAGCTTATGTTGGGAGGGATGGCATGATAAGGTTGTTTAGGCAAACTTGGTACAATCCCAAGTTCGGGATGATCACTGAGAGCCTTTGTCAGCGATGTCTTGTCTGTCAGCAGATAAACCAAAGAAGGACACCAGTTGTGAGTTTGGGAACCACAGGACGGGAAGGAGGTCCATTTACAAGAATGCAATTGGACTTTATTGAACTACCACCCTGTAATAGGCTTCGATATGTACTTGTGATCATTTGCCTGTTTTCCCGGATGGTGGAGGCTTTCCCTACCAGACGAAATGATGGAGTGACTGTTGCAGAGCTATTGTTAATAGAGATCATTCCACGTTTTGTTTCCCAATAACGATTGAAAGTGACCGAGGAACTCATTTCCAGAATGAATTAATACAGATGATTTGTGAGGCACTGGACATTCATCAGAAATTACATTGTGCTTGTAGACCAGAGGCTTCTGGGGTAGTTGAGCAGGTAAATGGAACAATAAAGGACAGAATTGCAAAAATGTTATTGACCACTGGACTGAAATGGCCTGATGCTTTGCCACTTGTTCTGATCACCCTAAGGAGTATACGTGATCGAAAGACAGGATTGAGTCCTCATGAGATTCTGATGGGAAGAGTGATGAGACAAGCATTTGTGCCAGTTGATAAACTGTTAATTATTAATGATGATATCATACTGGATTACTGCAAGAACCTGTCTGACGTGGTAACTTCTGTGTTCCATCAGGTGGGAACTGAGGCAAACTCAAAAGAGAAACATCCAGCTCATGATCTAGTTCCTGGAGATTGGGTTCAGATAAAAGTACACAGGAGAAGAAACTCTCTAGTTCCTCATTGGCAGAAACCAAGACAAGTCATTCTGGTTAGCACAACCGCAGTTAAGTGTGCTGGAGTAAAGAGCTGAGTACATGCCAGCCATACGATCCGTGCGCCTGAGCCTGAGAATCCACAAGAAGAAGCTGAAAGTACAACTAATTCGTATTCGGAAGCTGAACCATACAAAAATCCAGATACTGAAGCTTGACCTTTTCGTCGACATCTGGAAATATCAGATAGAAGCTCTGCATCTGAAGATGAATGTGAAGTCATTGAAGTAACAGATTCTGAAGATCTACCTGAAAGTCGAGATCTGGCAAGATCTGATACCAGTGTGAACACTGTTCAAAATAAAGATAAACCTGGTAGTCAGACAAGTGATAAAGGACAGTTTGAAAGCTCTGGAAGCAGGAACGTAAATCTTGAAACTGGTGAAAAGGAAACAACTCAAGATAAGGATGAGCTTCCAAGTACCAGCTATGAAGAGGTTCCTAACAGAGTGAAAGAACTGACAACAGAGAAAACAGATTCAGTGAATGAAACAGACATTATACAGTTTACCATAAAGAAAACTGATGAGAAATCTGAACCTGAGTCTGATGACAGTGAAGATGAAACTCAATTAAGGAGGAGCTCAAGAAAGAGAGCTTGGAGAGTGGAACGTGGTACCGTCGAACCTAAATAACAAAAGACCACGTAAAGGAGATAATTGGCCTAAAGGAAATGATGGACTGAAATTCAAACTGGTTAACAAAGCTAAAGTTCAAGAAGAACAAGTAAATGAGATAACCAGTCAGAAGGATTTGTTGGGAGAAAAGATAGAGCTTTTGCAAAGGCCAAAAAGAGTAAGGAGACCAAATCAAAAATACAAGTCACCTGAATGGTCATATGTTGCTTTGCCTCCAATAAAGGAAGTCAATAGTACTCAATTCAATTCAATTAGTCTTTATTCAATTATAAACAATCATAAAAGACACATATACAAAAAAACCTTAAAAAAGAAATTGTCCGATAAAATGTGTAAATATCAAGAAAAAAATCAATTAAATCCATTGTCGAATCTTATCTCAGTACATACAAAGACTTTTACCATCAAGGATAAATAAGGTTGTAGCCAAAGGATAGATCCACGATTAAATGTAATAGGAAATTTGCAAGGAATAAGCACATATTAACCTGTTTATATTAGGGGATACTTGAGCACCATGCTCAGCAACCATGGGAAGATGGAAAATACAGTATTAAGGTGAATATATGAATACATAATTACTTAGTTACATAGTGCCCTGCATCCTGATCCTTCTTATGGCCCACGTCCAGCTCCAAAATGTTGCCATAGCCACCACTACGACTTAGCTGGTGTCAGATTTTAAAATACACAAAGCCATTTGGGAGGATCTTGTTCCCATTTTGGCGCAAACTGGCTTGAGCCATTTTTTTCGAGGTGCCTTGTATGCAGGGCAAACGAAGAATATATGTGACAGAGTCTCTTCCTCACATAGACAGGAGTGACAGTGTGAGTCTTGATCAGACCCCCAGTTTTTAGTGAACGTTTTTTTAGGGAAGCTTCCCACTATAAATTGGTGGTAAAGCTTCCTGTCACCAAAACTGGTAATTGTGTCCCAGTAGGCCTCCATACTATGCTCAATTTTATGGCACAGAAAGAGGCCTTTTAAGGAATCTCCGTTCACTTAAGAAAAGGATTTCTGCCAGATCATCTCCCTGTATAAGGCTTTGAATTCTGCTTTTGGGGGAAACGAGTTCCCTTCTGGGTCCCGCCATAGGTGGGTAAGGCCCATACTTAAAAGAGCCACCTTAATCTTGTGTAACCATGTAATCTTCTTGGATTTATCAGCCTCTCTAATATTCTTAAGTGACTGTGCATAGGCTGCCAACTCCGGGGTGGTCCAAAGCTGTCGCCAATAGGCAAGAGGTCTAAAACCCGCTCCCTCTTCAAAAGAAATACACCCAAGGTCCATCAATATTGGCCTTAAAGCTGTAGACATCGGGAGACCCGTCAATGCCCTCAGGAACTTGTTCTGTGCTTAGACTAAAGAAGATACCTTTTCGAACCCCCAGAGTTCTGCTCCATAGATTATTGAGGCTCTAACCTTTCCTTGATAAATAGCCACTGGTTTGGTTAAGGATAGACGATGTTCTTTCAGGAGGGCCCGCGCTAGTTGATTGTGCTTTACAACCAGTAAATCCATCTGTGGCTTCCAATTCGATCTTTTGCCATAGTGACCCCTAAATAGGTAAAAGAATCAGTTTGTTCGAAGGGCACATTATTCATTACTACTCTGGCTTTCACTGATTTACTTTTATGCAGGACCATGAATTTGGTCTTGGCGACATTAACTATGAGTTCATGGTCATCGCAAAACAAGGTATATCGGTCGAGGGCTCTTTGCAGACCAACTTGAGTTTTTGACAAAATTAAAGTATCGTCCGCAAACATTAATAAAGGAACCCTCGAGCCAGCGAGAGTCGGAGCATCCGTGGGATAGTCAGATAATATGAAACCACATTATTGATAAACAGGGAGAAGAGGGTAGGGGCTAAAATACACCCCTGCTGCACTCCCTTGTTAACCAAAAAACTTTCTGTTGTCTCCCCTTGTTGTCCCCATCTAACTCGGGCATAGGTAGAGTCATGTAATTTAATGATGAATGAGAGGATCTCTGCGGGCATCCCAGCTTTGTTAAGAGTGACCCAGAGTTTATTACGGGCACTAAGTCAAATGCAGACTTGAGATCTATAAATGCTGCATAGAGGGTGCCCCCAGCTAAGACCACGGTGTTCCAATATAACAGCATAAATCTAAAGACTTGGTCTATAGTGCTGACATGGGAGCGAAATCCTGCTTGATAGGTGGATAGTAGTCAAGAGAATTTGGATCATCAAAGTGAACAAAAAAGAAAGTGAGTGAATTGAAACTTAAAAGAGACAAAGGAGTACCTAAATTGGGAAACCAAAGATTGATATTAAAAGGTGAAAGGAACAAGATTGATGATCTTGGATGATAAAGGACACTTTTAAGTGCAAAGGGAATTGAAAAAGACACTATAAGGTTTAAAAAGATTGTAATAAACTCAGGGCAAAAAAATGGCTACTAATGATGTACAAAGACACAGCCAGATTCATTAATGTCAAATTCTGCGATTTCTAAATTGCGAGAAAAAGCGAATCGCAATTTAGAAATCGCAGAATGGCATTCATGAATATTTGCGAGAAAAAAAAGTGAATCGCAATCGGCCGCATTCGGCGATTGCGAGTCCCCAAAAATCGGCAAATATTCGCAGAATCGGCCCTTACCCGTGTTGAAAATGCGATCTCGCAATTACCGAAATTGCAAATTGCGATCTCGCTAACTGCGAGATCGCAAAAACGGGAAGTCTCATCCTGAGCACAGTGATGACATCACAACCAGGAAGTAGGCAGGTTCCACCATCATACAGCAGTGAGAGCCTGAAGTAGAAGCAGCAGTGTCAGAGCTCCCCTCCAGTGTGCCTACATGAGTAAAGCAGGAGACACCCCAGTGGCAAGCATGTCACAAGAAGCAGCAGGTGGATCTTCCAGTGGGAGAAAGAGGAAAATAACATTTTCAGAGCAAGAGCTCGAATTCTTAATTGAAGGAGTCAGCAAGGACCACAATCGGCTTTTTGGTAAAGACTCCAGAAGGGTGCATGAGGCTGATAAAAGGTGGATATGGTTGCGCATCCGCGCAAAAGTGAACTCTGTGGGGGTGACCCAGCGCTCCGTGGACGAGCTCAAAAAGCGATGGTATGACCTCAGAGGGTGGGCAAAGGAGAAGATTGCGGAGAGGCTGGGGGAGCGTGCAGCGACAGGTGGAGGGGAGCCCACTGTCCCACCGAACACACCACTGGAGGACAGAGTGAAGGACACCATCAATCCGCAGGCATGCGTGGGTGTGATCCAGCTGGACTCCTCCCGACCCACTCAAGACACACCAGGTAAGTGCCATGCGACTGCGACCCCCTGTCCCCTAACAATGTCCATGACTCCAGAGCATCCCATATCAAACCCCAGTCATGCAGCCAAAGCACACCACTAAAGTGCTATTGCATTGTGGGACATGTAGTCTGACCACAATTACCATCCTGCCCCATTAAGCCAGAGAGTCAATCCTGCAGCGACTCAGGGAATGGTAGTCTGCATGCATGTAGGAAGCCTAAATGTGTAAGAAACATGTCACTAATTAACGTCCACTTTACATCACAGGTGGCGCTGATGTCCCCAGCACAGACAGCGATGCCCTGGTAATTGAGGACATCACAGAGGACACAGAGGGAGACACAAATCTAACCCCACAGCCCGGACCATCAGGGCAAGCTGCCGCACCAGCGGTCATCCCACCACCTGCCCCTGTGGCCAGTGCCACCCCTGTGCCAACAGGCGCTGCAGTACCACCACGCGTCACACAACCACCAGTGGGGCCTGCAACACCAGCAGCAGTTTGCCAACCAACCCGCCGCCCTGTGGCTGTGAGGAGCCAGACAAGCGGACTGGTGAGGGAGCAGCGCAACACCAATTCCCGCGCTGGCAGGGGCCAAAACGTGCATCCAGGTGGGCTATCCATTGAGCGCAGAATGCTACATGTGCATCAAACCCAGGCCCGTCATCTTGCGGCCATCCACCGCCAAATGAACAAGACCGCCCGTAATGTAGCACACATGTCAGACCGCATGGATAGGATGACAGCTGCTTTGGAG
This sequence comes from Lissotriton vulgaris, assembly GCF_964263255.1. Lineage (NCBI taxonomy): Eukaryota > Metazoa > Chordata > Amphibia > Caudata > Salamandridae > Lissotriton > Lissotriton vulgaris. The sequence goes on from NW_028247263.1 coordinate 69,211, forward strand.
GCCAACACACAGGCCATGGTCAGCCAGCGGGATCTCAACCGCCGCAGACACCGCCAGCTGCTGACCCGCCTGTCAGCGTACACACGGTCTAACTACATAATTGGGAACGCGACCTCCCAGCTCTCGCGACGCTCCTTGGCAATGCAGGTCCAAATGGTCCAGTGCTGCCAGGACGTCGCGAGAGCTCTGGAGCAGGTGTCAACAGCAGTGCAGGGCATGCAGGCTACCGGCCATGGCCAGGCGGGGGGCTGACGACACCAGTGAGGCTACATCCAGCCATAGCAGCCAGTCCGTTCCACCGGTGGTAGCACCCCGCCGCAGCAGCAGTCCCTCTGCTGCCTCACGGCCAAATCAGGAGGAGGATGTAGAAAGGAGGTTGGGGGCAACTACCCGGAGGCGGCACTGAACAGTAGAACATTAGCATGAGGGTACATGCTGCCGCTACAAGCATGCCCTCCTGACCAACAGACATATGACGCAATATGTCATTCATGTACTAGTTAGCAGAATGCCCAGTTTATTGTGCTGTAACAATTACAAAAATTCTGACTAACTTAATCTGACTCATGTAATTATTTATGATGTTATGCATGAGTGGAGTAATGGGTATGGGGAGTGGGTGCACTAGAAATAGTTCATGCAGATTTGGTTGCGGCGCCTGTGTCCTTCTGCAGGATTCTCACTGCGTGCGTGACGCACATGTGTAGGTGGTTGGTTGTCCCCTTCCGACTCACTGCCAGAGATGTCTACAGGTATCCTGCGCTTGGTAGCAATGTTGTGGAGGATTGCACACACGGCCACGATGCGGCAGCAGACCTCTGGCTCGTATTTGATGGCCCCACCAGTCTTGTGAAGTATGCGGAATCTGCTCTTCAAAAGGCCAAATGTCCTCTCAATGCAATTTCTTGTGCGTATGTGTGCTGCATTGTAACGCCATTGCTGTGGTGTTGCAGGGTTGAGGTATGGTGTGAGGAGGTACTCACGGAGAGCGTAGCCGCTGTCACCTAAATGATAGGAGCAGAGGGTGAGTGCCTGTGCTGCGCAGCTACATTATCACAGTGTAATATTGTGGGGCATTTGTACTTACCCAGTAGGTGTCCTTCACCAAAGTCTCCCCTGGCCAGTCGTGTGTGAATGCCACTGTGCCGGAATATGAAGGAGTCATGTGTGCTCCCCGGGTACGGTGCCACTATGTCCGTGATGATTGTTTTCGCATTGCACACCATCTGGATATTGAGGGAGTGGTAGGACTTGCGGTTGCGATACATGTATTCCGTTTGTGCTGGTGGGCAGATTTGGAAGTGGGTACAGTCAATGCATCCTTTTATATCTGGGAATTGTGCTACATTGTAAAATTGCAGCTTGGTGTCATTCAATTCCTGTTGGCTGGTGGGGAATGAAATGTAGTGGTGTAGGCAGGTCAGCATGGCCTCCAGGAAACTCCTTAGGCAGCGGGACATGGTGGGCTGGGATATCCCCCCTGCAACAGCGACTATCTCCTGGAAGCTTCCGGAGGCCAGTAGGTGCAGGCTGCACAATACCTGCACATGGGTGGGAACGGCATTGGTCCTCCTTGTTGGGTGCTGCAGGAGGGGGTCTAGGTCCCGGATCAGCTTGATGATCATTGCCCCATTTAGGCGGTACTTAGTGTAAATTTGCTCCTTGGTTTGGCCCAGAAGGGTGACCCGCTGACGGAATATCCGCTCCTGGATCCGACGTCTGTTCCGTGCTGCTCGCTGTAGGCTTCGCTGCCTGACCACCATGTAGAGTCCTGGCATTGTGAGAGTCCTCAGGCTCCAGCTGCATGTCCTTAAGTGTGTTTGGTCAGGCCTGCACCTGTTGGTAGTTTGGTAAAGTTTTTTTCAAAATTGTTTTTTTTTCCTTGCTGGTTACCACCTGGTTTGGGTTCTCCTTAAATTGCGCGGCGCAAATAACGATTTTCGGGTTTTTCGCAATCAGCGATTTGTCATGAACGGCGATTGCGATTATTTTGCGAGTTCGCAAATGATTTCGCAGAATCCATGGTTTCTCGCTATTTCAGATTCGCTAATGGGCTTGTTCCAGGATTCTGCGATTTTATTTGCGAACTCGCAATTTTTATTTTGCGGATTCGCAATTTAGTTTTTTTCACTATCATGAATTCCTTTCATTGAAATTGCGATCGCAATTGCTAATTCGCAGCTATTGCGAACGCAATTTGGCTTCATGAATCTAGCTGCAAATGTACTATTTTTAGAAAATGGTGTAGCATGTGGTTGATATACACAGGGTTATTAATGTTGGTATGGTTGATATTAGCTATTGTGATTCCTTTTAGGCCTGATTTTGAAAAAGCAAATGAAAGTATGAAAGAAAAGGCCTATGAGTCAAAGGGTGAAAGGAAAAATGTTTAAAACCAGAAATGCATCAGGATAAATCCATTAGTGACTATTCTAGAAATACGTTTTCAAAATTATTGTCTGAATATGTGAGAACAATGGATGCCAGTGATTGGTATATTTATGTGAAATTACCTGCATCTGTATCAGAGGGTGTGACATATCACCACCTTCCATTAACATATGGTGTTACATGTAGTGTGGTTTCTAGTCTGTTTTACATAACCAGTAAATTAGTGTACTATTATTCAAACTCAGATGATATTTTTGCAAATTCGAAAGTAGTGGCTGGATTGAACAAAATCAAACCTGTAAAAGTTTTTGGAGAATATTTTTGGAAACACAAGAACGGACCTATGATTATGCATTCAAACATAATTTGACTTGCAAAATGAGAAATGAGGAAAAGGCCTTTTTAGGTTTTGCCTGGCGAAAGCTGCGCTCTGCGCAGCTTTTTCGCGCAGGCGAAAACCTAATGAGTATAGTAGGGGAGACAGGAACGGCCCCCGTCTCCCATTGGCTAGCTCCATAAATGGAGGCTAGCCATTGGAAGACGGGCCTGTCCGTCAATGCCGGACCAGATTCGGGGGCGTTCCCGAGAATTTTTGGCTTTTGGCTACGTCAGCCGAAAGCCTGTTCTCGGGAACGCCCCTGAATCTGGTCCGGCATTGACGGCACCCGGAAGAAGTGCAGGTGAGTGCTTGCTTTTATTTTTTGGCCGTTCCCACCCCCTCTCCTGCTCTCTGTGTCTCCGGCCCCCGTTCCCGCCCCCCTCCCGCTGGTGCCCGTGCTTTGCTCTACAATGCCCGTTCCCGCCCCCCTCCCGCTGCCTCTCCCGCTCTCTGTGTCTCCGGCCCCCATTCCGGCCCCCCTCCCGCTGGTGCCCGTGCTTTGCTCTACAATGCCCGTTCCCGCCCCCCTCCCACTCTCCGAAGGCTGGACTAGAAAAGCACGTTAATCCTTTAGACAAAAGACACAATGTAGGTCATCTGTAGCTCCACTCGATTATACGGAGCATACAAGCGCCCATCTTTGTTTCAGATCACAATAGGATTATTGAGGGGGAAGAAACGCAGACTGTCTGCCACCACCCAAGCCTTTGAACCAACGGCTAGGTTTCTTTACAAAACATCTCCTAAGTGTGCAAGTCTAACCATCACTGTGGTTGCTTTCTAGAACAATGAGCACACATTGCTAAGTGTTAACAAGGCAAAGAAAACACCCCGACTACTGACGTCTACATTCAAAAGGATTTCAGCCACCGACATGTAACGTTTTCAACAAATCCTGTGGCCTCAGTCTGTATCTTGCAGTAAACCATATGGCAGTAGGTAATCTGTCGGGTTTATATTTAATGGGCGTTTTTTTCAGCAGCAGACATGTTCCTGTCAGCTGAAAACGTACACATTGTTTTTGAGTCTGTCAAGATCCTATAAGCAGGTCATCTGATTTGAACATCTGCTCTGTAGATATTTAGCAGTGTTTCCCTCCGTTACAATCACCCCCCCCCCGTTTTTGTGTCCTTCTGCCCTCTGTCTGCCTCATGTTTTCTGCCAATCTGCCCTCCGTTACAATCATCCCCCCCTCGTTTTTGTGTCCTTCTTCCCTCTGTCTGCCTGGTGTTTTGTGCCGTTCTGCCCTGCGTTACAATCATCCCCCCCCCTTGTTTTTGTGTCCTTCTGCCCTCTGTCTGCCCAGTGTTTTGTGCCGTTCTGCCCACCCTTAGAATCATCCCCCCCTCGTTTTTGTGTCCTTCTGCCCTCTGTCTGCCTGGTGTTTTGTGCCGTTCTGCCCTCCGTTACAATCATCCCCCCCCTCGTTTTTGTGTCCTTCTGCCCTCTGTCTGCCTAGTGTTTTGTGCCGTTCTGCCCACCCTTAGAATCATCCCCTCTGCCCCCTACCTCCGTGAAGTACTCTGACTCTGCTCCCTACCCTCCCTTGGTGCCTAAAACTGTCCCCTGCCATGCACCCTACAAAGCCTCGACTTAGTAAACTGTCCCTTCTCTGTGTGCTTCGAGGCCGTAAAATGTAAGCCTAGGCACAAATGGATGGTTGGATTTGTGGGGTAAAGTTTTATTTAATGTGATTTTATGTAGCGCGAACTTTACCCGAAGGTGTCAGAGCGCTTTACATAAGAACCAGTTGCCAAACCTAAGGACTTTGATTTACATGCGTTAAGTAAAAGATACAAACAGGAAAACAATTGAAATGTACTAGATGTAGTCACACAAAGAAGAGACTGTTGATTCTCGTTATATTTCTATATACATATAGAAGGTATATGAATAGATGTACTGCAAGAGTCACATAGGAATGTTAGAGTAGAAAGGTCTACTGCATATACTAGTGAATACAGTCATCTCTATATACAGAAAAAATTAGTTATATTTAGAGAGGTCGGAGTGGGACGCAGTGGGTGGATGGATGGATGTATGCATGATGCATGGATGTATGGGTGGATGCATGGATGGGTTGTTGGTTGGATGGGTTGGTGGATTGCATAAATTGTTGAGGGATTGGCTGTATATATGCATCTATCCATAGTATGCAAATGCTATAATCTAATGAAAGGCTATGCATGTATGCTTCTTAAAGGTATACTTGTGGCAGAAATGATGGAGAATGGTAAGAAAACAATGCATACCTGTGTCTTTAAAGCTAGGTAATAACTAACAGGGTCAACGTAGAATGGGGTAGGTAAATAGAAGGATTTTACTTTGAAATCTATTGTTTAATTATGTTTCTTTCTATAATAGTTCCCGTTATGGCTCATGCGGCCTAGTAAAACATGGAGGGTTTGCGATACTCCAAGAAAATGTCTTTCTACGCATGCACGACTGTGCTCGAGAAATATGCAAGCAGTCTGTGCCTGTGCGGCTGATGTCTAGGTCAGCGTGGCCTGAAGAGCAGAATGGTGCCAAATAGGATGTCTGTGTTGTGAGCCTGGGAAAGTTCAACGAAGTGACAAGTTAAAGGACACAAGTGACAGAATGTAATAACAAACAATCAGAACTTTATTGTGCATTAGAACTATGACTAGGCGGAAATAGGGACAATGAGGAGTTGAGGTTATCTTCATCCACCCCTTTAATAGGCCAATGAGAATTGAGTGCTGACCCTAAAAGTTTCAAATTTTAGTTAGATAGTTAGGGGAAAAAGGGTATAAAAGAGGTTGTTTGGAAGAGAGAAAAAAGCTTGCTTTTGAATTACTTTTCACACCACGACATGCTGTCGCACTGATCGATTTTCCTTGGTGCAAAGACTTTGATATTTTTCCTGACTAACTTTCGATGGGTCGGAGTCCTGATGTGTGGTGAACTGTATTTTCCTAATCCTGATTTCCATTGCTGAGAAGACTGGTAATATGTCTTTGACTTATTTTTCTGAACTATTCTGCTAATAAATGTAAACTGTATGAATTAATTTTCTCTTTCTTCAGATGATAAATACAATGTTTAAATTGAATTAGGATTAAAAGTTAAATAAATAAAGGTCATGCTAGGAGATTCAACATCTTGAATAAAATTACATAAATGGAGAATTAAGCTGGTCTTGTTGTCCATTAGTTAACTTTTACTTGCTGATCAATTGGCCAAACAGGGGGGTGTCTTAAATGTTTTCTCGAGAATTAAAACCATGGTGAAATCAAAATAAAATGCATATGTACATAATGTATAGAATTTAGATTAAATAGATGAAGTAGGACACTCCGCTATATCCAGCAACTCACCCTCTGGTTTTCACTGATCCTGGGAGCAGAGCAATTTGTGTAAATGAGTGACTCGCAGTATATGGGCCCCACCGATGAGTAAAGTGTGATAGCTCCTGGGAGATATATTGATGGTTTAGAGGTTTGTTTTAGAGCAGCCCTGGATCACTGCGTAAACCGCAATTTGCTTTTGTACCTAAAAATAACTCTTCTTAGTCAGCACTAACTCCTTCTTCAGCACTAACTTCATCTCAAACAGAAGGAACGATGGCAGGTGTTGCTTCCAATCACCACTCCTCATCGCAGTCTACCACTACTAAATCTTCTCCGCCCTCTTCATCTTCTAAACGTCAAAAGCATGATCCTCCCTCTCCTGACAAGTCGTAATCTCCTATCTCCTTGGAGCTGCTATTGGAGGAAATGTGTGCCTTGCGCCCCTTTCTAGAGGAAACCAACAGCAAAATGCAACCATTGGAGGAAAAATTATCTACAATGCAAAGTAGAGTATCTTCAATGGAACAGCAACTTTCAACGGTTCAAGGTGACTCTCAAAGGCTTTCTTCTTTAGAAAAGGAGGTTTGTACTCTTCAACAACATACTAAGGATTTGGAAAACAGGAATAGGAGGAACAATTTTCGTATTTACGGCTTACCTGAAGCTCTTGAAGGTGATAACCCTGTCTCTTTCTTTTCCTCCTTCTTGCCGAAGCTCTTAGATATGCCTTCTTCTACGTCCCTTAATATTCAGAGAGCCCACAGACTAGATCCATGTGTTTCAAGTTTCAAGTTCTACGTCTCCGTTCAAACTAAGGGGAGTCATCATTCTATTTATTAAATTTATTGAATTGCTCTCAATCCTCTTTGCAGCTAGAGCCAAACTGCAAATTTCTTGGCTTGGTCACAGGGTGTACATTTCTCAAGATGGGTATAATGCTACAGCAGCTAGAAGAAAGGAGTTCCTTCATCTTCGAACACCCTTTTGCTCTCTTGGTGCTGGATACGGTCTACACCAACACCCACCAACCACACACGCAACCTAGGATTCATCCTCGACTCCTCCCTCTCCATGTCTAAACAGGTCAATGCCATCTCCTCCTCCTGCTACAACACCATCCGCATGCTCCGCTGGATCTACAAGTGGATCCCGACCGAAACAAGAAGAACGGTGACACAGGCCCTCGTCAGCAGCAGACTGGACGACGGCAACGCACTCTACGCACTCTACGCAGGAATCCCAGCCAAACACCTCCGTCGCATCCAAAAAGCTTCCGCCCGACTGATCATCAACGTCCCCCGCCGCAGCCACATCACCCCTCACCTGAGAGACCTACACTGGCTCCCCGTCGACAAGAGGATCACCTTCAAGCTCCTCACCTATGCACACAAAGCACTCCACAACACCAGACCAGCCTACCTGAACAGCAGACTCAGCTTCTACACCCCCACCCGCCAGCTTCGCTCCGCCAGCCTCGCCCTCGCCGCTGTCCCCCGCATCCAACGAATGACCTCCGCCGGCAGATCCTTCTCCTACCTCGCCACCAAGACCTGGAACACCTTCCCTACCCACATACGGCAGACCCAAGATCTACTCACCTTCAGAAGACTCCTCATGACCTGGCTCTTCGAGTAGTAGCAGCGCCCCCCTCCCCTCAGCGCCTTGAGACCCTCACGGGTAAGTAGCGCGCTCTACAAGTACTATGATTGATTTTTTATCCCTGCATTTTTAAAGTGACTTTTCAGAACAAGTCTCTGTCCTTTCAAGACCCTGCGGAACTTAGGAAATGTGTTCCCTCTCATACTACTAGTGACATGGACACTGCTGGCCCTTCTAATGGTTGATTCTCCTGATCGCTTAATGTAACAGTCTCTAGCAGTTTACCGGTTATGACATGATTTTTGTTGATCCTTCTGTAGGTTCATTAATTGTCTATTTATAGTTCTTTCAGTGTATTAGTTATTATTATTTTTTTTTCTACCATTTTTCATCCAAAGTTTCATATGTTGTTCATGTTTGTCATTTTTCTTGTCATATGTTTGCCAGTCATGTAATTTTTTCTGTAATTATTTAATGTTGATTGTCTCTTTTGTATCCCTACAGGCTTGTTTGTGTATTTTCAATTTGTATGGTTCGTTCCCTTCTTCTTCCTCATCCCGATGCTGTCTGGACTTCCCAGGTACGGACGTTCCTTCTTTTCGTGTGTCGTTCTTGCCCCAATGTATCTCTTTTTGTCCCCCTCAGGTATGTTTTTTCAGTCATCCTTTTTGGATATGTACTGTCTCTTCTTGCTTTTCCTTTCTCTTTCCCTTTTCCCTCTTTTCCTGCTTTCTTTTTTTCGAATGGATATATTCTTTTCTTTTCTTTTTCTGCCTGATCTTCCCTACTTTATTTTTGATATGTATTGTCCCTTCTTCTTGTGGTTCTTTCTTCATTTTCCTTTCCCCTTTTTCTCTATACTCTTCCCTTTTCTACTTTCACCTGATCCTCCCTTCTCTATTCCCTGTCTTTTTCTTTCTTACTAATTTTTGTTTCTTCTTCTACAGATGCTAGAAGATTTTGCTATTTTCTTAACTCTCCTTTATTTTCTACCTGTCTCATTTCACATCTTTATTTTTTATCATGTCACCTTATTCCTGTCACCTACTTTTCCCAATGTTTCAATTGCTCATTTTTCATTTTAATTTCATTTCATTTTCATTTTTCTTAATTTCACACTGTTGTTTATACAATGTTAATCTTTCTCATTCAGAGTTATTACATGGAATGTAAAAGGTTTTAATAATCCTAGACATGGATTTTTCACTTCAGGAAATCTCCTCCTCCTTGATTTCTTTAAAGAAGAATAAACCCCCTGGTCCTGACGGTTTTTCTGTAGAATTCTATCTTCATTTTTCCAATCTGCTATTACCAAAGCAAATATTTGATCAGTGACTATCTACTTTGACCGATGACTGAGAAGCAGGAAAGTGTTTAGAGCCTAGGAAGCTTTTTGTCCTAGATGAAGTTTAGATTTGCAGCAGATTTATAGCTTTATCAGGCAGACTGATGGTGCAATAGAAGCAACTCACTGGTGGCTGCAGGGGCTGTAGCGATTTAAATAGTCACTGCTAAACCTGTTTGTATTTTATTAAAGCAGAAAAATAACCTTTAATAAATCATCCTTGCAATGTGTTAAATTAATAATAAATTATTCAATTAATAATGAGCCTTCGGCTCGTGTATTTAACGCTGCAGCGGGCCTTTAATAGCTGGTATAGCCCGCTACGGCAGGCTATAAGGCTATAATAAATCCTCCTTGCAATGTATAAATAAAACTCCATGTTGACTAATTAATTTTATGTTTGTCAATGAGTTATGAGCACCAAGGTATGTAAGTGAGATATGATTTTGATAGAATACAGATGTTCTAAAGTGTAAACGGGTGCAGTCTTGCTAGTAACCGAGTTCTTCAGTTCTTGCTGTCCATTAAGACATGCAAGTGGGTACAGCTTTAATGTTTGAATTTTACCACTCTATAGCTAGACTCTGCTTTTCAAATGAACTTTGCCAGCGGACTTTTCTAAGAACAAATGTAACACTTTAAATCCAGAAAAGGGTTCGCTTTGCATTTCAACACTGAAGCTTCGCCTACAGAGTGTCTGCTTCTCAGTCAGTGTACTAGGGGTTTGCTCCCCCTGTGAGTGGTGAAAGCTTTGTGTGGTTCACGTGGATTCTTCAACTTTTTATCAACCTGCGTTGTTTATGTGCTCTTATGGCTGACTTAACCAAAAGTAAAATATGGCAGTCAATTACCAAAACTGTTACCATAGTTCTCGGACAAGCTCATGCAGAGAGGAGCTCCCCTGGTCAGAAACACCACATCCAGATCGACAAAAATCAAAGCATTCTGTCCCTTATTCAGGGTGGATTTCCTACACATATAATACAACATCTGTCTTCACTGCATTCTAGGGGAGCTTGCTTGCTGCTACCCGTTCTTTACCTTGCATGTATGTGCAATGAAGCACCAGTGAGGATTCTGACATATGTCAGGAGAGGTTGTCTAGAAGATGAGCAAGACAGATCTAGCCTGAGGGCTGGGGCCCACCTTCTTGGAAAGAGAAAGGAACAGCCTTATTCAAGACTGCACCAAGGAAAAAGCCACAGTAGTTTACCCTACATTAGCAATTGGTTTAACAAACTTTGATATTATTCAGTACCCCTCAGCGAAATGGCTGAATTGCAATTGGTCCCCTTGCTTTTCTTCATCAATAGTCCAGTTAGAGGTGTGTTTAGAATTTTTTTTATATTGATTTGTGATCTGTTAGACTGTCATCAGCTGCACCCACAGATGATAGGGGCACTTCCACCAATGGTAACATCCGCAGCGGGGCCTCCCCACAAAGTTGGCAAGAAGATCCGCCCCCCTCTTCCAATTAAGAATGGAAAGGAAGATTACACAGGGACCGGCTTCACAATGAGTCTAAATCGGAATGATGTCACAGTCAATTCAGGAGATACTGCTGAAAAGAAACTCTGGATATGGACAGCACAATATCAGACTAGAGGCCTAGCCCTAGTCCCTTTAATGACCATTACCATAATCTATCTTGTCTAATGGGTGATTGATAAAACTACAAAGAAAATATCAGGCGAGCTCCGTATCGTCACTTCAATCCAGATTAATATTTCATGCATATCTTGATACCTTAAACCCCAAACCACGTACAAGACCCCCTAATGTCAATAACGTGTTGCTTCCTAGAACCCACCTCAACGGTATCTGTTACACTGTCCTTTGTAGGAGCTACTAAAACCTGACATACACATTTGTTGGAGGAAGAATCCACCTGTGCCGTTCCTGATTGTTCAAGGCATTTCTGAGTGGTTTCATACCCATTGTTCTACATTTTCTCTTTGAAGGGTCTGGTGGCTCAGTGGACTAATGCATCCATTGCAGGGGCCTGTGTTCGACCTCATGGTCACAGGTTCAAATCCAGGCGGGTCCACTCACCCTTTCATCCATCTGTGGTCAATAAAATGAGGACCATTGAGTTGGGTAACAATGAACATCTGTTATTCAGCGCCAAGAAACCTCTGAGTGAATGTGCACTTTACAAATACACATGTTATGTTATAAGGGAGAGGAGAAAATGAACTTTGGTGCACAAATGGAACACCAAACATCGTTCGGTACATTGCCATAATAAACAACAAATAGACACCATACTAAACATTCCCCCATTATTGGGTGGTTAATACAAGACACTTACACATAACAACTAAAGAAGAACGCATAGCCTCTAAGAAAATGAATTGAAGCACATGCAGCATTATATAAGGTTTGTTTTTCAATCATTGAACTCATATTAAGTTTCCAGACAAATCAATCTTTCTGTGAAGGTTGATGTTTCAACATGCCAATAATTATTCTTTATTATGTTTCTTGATACCCACTTTTCTAAAATTCTAATATTACATGATAAAAAAAAAATCTTTTGTAGAGAAAAAAATAGATATCAAATTATGATACAGAGATAGGCATAAAAATATTAAAGCGCATAAACTTCAAAAAGAAATACCAGAGAAAATATTTTACACAAAGCAGTTGGTCCACATGCAACATTATTGGGCTCAGTTTTCATATTTATAAGTGAAGACCCATCATCAAACGTTCTCTTTGTATTGTGGTATTGGATGACAGTGACCCCAGGGCCTACCACCACCCACTTAGTTAGTAACCCTAATATTATTTTCAAAATAAAACATTCACATGCATGGAGAGCAGTAGTTTCCGTCAATATATATTTTTCAATGGATATACTAATGACAATCATCATTTAATATTTCAGAAGATTTATTAGAAAATTATGTATCTCACAATTCCATGCTAATAAAAGCATTCAACAATATGTATTGAATGAATCATATGAGCTCAATGTTGAATGCTTTTATTAATATGAAATTGTCCATTAGTGATGGTCACACAAACATGGCTATCCATCCATACACTAGCATCGACTGCTTAAGGGTCCAATTTGCACTTCTTTCCACTTAGACACACAGAGGAACAATGACAAAACAAGATATTGGTAAAACTGGGCCTCACACTTACCATTAGAACATTATCTATCGAGGCCGAATGGCAGACCATAACTCTTTCATCCAAGTCGCTACCCACCAGAAATAGTGCTTGAGAACCTCTGCAAAGATGTAATATGTTAGATAAATGCAACAATACCATCCAATCCTATAACTCAACCTACTGCACTTCTCCAATAGCAACTTCAACATCTATCACTCCATATACATGACTTCCTTTTCCACTAACGCTTTTGCATGCAAGTTCCTGTACACAAAATGCTAGACCTGTTGACTGTCAGTGGTTGCCGAAATAGCACACAATACTGACACTTATGTTGTGTTTTACCAGTTTTCTTTTACCAAACAGGAAAGTTTAGGCAAACAAGTTATACAGGGACTTAACCAAGATCGATGAATTTGGGCAGTATTGGATTAGAAAGGTCGTCTCATATTACAAAATAACCCACTGCACCATATCCGTGCCTGGTGCATCTAAAACTCTGAGTTAGATCATAAATGAGTCTCGCCTCTCTCCTCCTTCATAGTACCATCTGCTTGATTGCACCCTGGAAACTGCCTCTCATGACCTGCCCTCTTCCAGGCAGCCCAGAAAATGACTTCTGGAGTAACTGTGGTCTACCTTCTGTCATCTCAAAAACTATGCTGCCGCCCCTTCCTGAACCTAAGGTGCGGAATTTGACGGCTTTGGTTTAAAAGCTGATGTTTTAAGACAATTAAATATCCGAGTGTTTGTATTCCATAAGCATGATGCTCACTGCCAAAATGTGATATTAAAAGTCTCTGCAACTTGAAAGGGATTGTGAGATGGTAAGGTATGTAGCAGCTCAATTTTTTTAAACTAATTGCACGCTTTTTTAAATATAGATGTGCAAATGATTAAGCCAAAAACACTAGACCTGCTCTAAACAAATAAGCGTATTTTGTTTAAGGGCTACAAAACAAACAGCTAACTAGCGCTGTTGCTTTAAACTAATCTAGCCCTGGAAACGCAAAATCTATTAGTGAAAACAAAATGCAAAATAATTCATCCCAAGCGCTTTCCATGACAGCCAGCACAGCGAAAAAGATACTTGACCTTACTGTAAACAGGGGACTAGCTAAAAAAACACACACACATAATAGTGAAGAAACCTGATACTTTCATGAAGGATTGTAGACGTCACAGTCGGTGCACATATGAACATAAGATAGGAACAATCAATCAAACAGCGATGAAGGAGAAGGAGTGGCCACTGCTGTGGTGGATGTAGGATAGTGTGCGAGGACAAGTGAAGAGGACCACAAGTGTCTAGAGGGTTGGTGGAAGTTGCGTTGATGGTTGATGTAGGCAGGTCCTAGGCCGTGTATGGCTATGTAGGTGTACGTGAGGATCTTGAACTTTAATCTCTTATGGATGGGGGAGCCAGTGGAGCTCTCTCAGGTGGGGGGGGCAAGGTGGGTTCATTTGGGGAAGTCCAGGATGAGTCTGGCTGCAGCGTTCTGTATGGTCTGAAGCCTTCTGAGGAGCTGGGAGGAGATGCCGGTGTAGAGGGTGTTGCCATAGTTGAGACAGCTGGTTATGAGAGCTTGAGTGACAGTATTTCAGGTGCTGGTGGGATCCAGCTGAAGATTCTGCGGAGCATGCGAAGTGTGTGGAAGCAGGAGGAGGTGACTGCGTTGGCTTCTTGTTTCATGGTCAGTTGGCTGTCGAGGATGATGACAAGTTTGCGTGCATGGTCAGTCAGTGTAGGTTTGAGTTCTGCAGGCATCAGCTGTGGTCCCATGCAGACGTTTTTTTCTATAAGATCAGTACTTCCATTTGTAGGAATTGAGTTGGAGGCAGTTGTCTCTCATCCATTTGGCTACGTTGGTCATGGCATGGCAGAAGTTGATTTGGGTGGTGGAGGGGTCCTCAGTGAGCGAGAGGATCCATTGAGTGCCATCTGCGTAGGAGATTATGTTTAGTCCCTATGATCTGACGACGTCTGCGAGGGGGGCCATGTAGATGTTTAACAAGGTGGGACTGAGAGATGATCCTTGTGGTAACCCGCATAGGATGTCTTTGGGTGAGGAGGTGGAGGGAGGAAGCCAGATGCTCTGAGTGCTTTCTGTAGGGAAGGAGGCGATTTACTTGGGGACATCTTGCTGTATGCCTATTTTGTAGAGTCTGTTGATGAGGGTGCTGTGGGAGACTGTGTCGAACACCACTGAGAGGTTGAGGAGTATCAAGGCCAGAGTTTCTTCACAGTCAAGGAGTATTCTGATGTCTACTGTGGCGTCGATCAGCACAGTCTCAGTGCTGTGGTTGGCACGGAATGCTGACTGTGATGCATCCAGTAGGAGATTTTATTTCAGGAATTTGATGAGTTGCTGACTTTCTTGAGTACTTTGGCTGGATAGGTGTCATGGTTCTCAAACTTTTCACCGGCGACTTTAGGACGTTACCCTCATATGTTGCTCCTCGCAGCTTATGTCCTTGTCAGCGATATGGCAAAGATCCATGCCTCCGTTACTGTGAACATATATTGGTGGCATTGCCCTTATGTACTTCAATAGTTGTAGACTGTGTGTGTTTAAATGTGAATGACTAGAGACTTTGTGTTTACCTCTGCAGAGTTTAGCATGCTGTATACAGCTATTCAGTCGGATGCTATTTCCTCAAGGTGCCAATTTGATTCTATGTTGGAGGGCCAGACATTACTGATATTTAAAGACCTTTGTTACTTTTTGTTCTTTTTTGATATACTTATCCTTGATTTACAGTGCAGCTGCTAGCCATAGTATGCCATACCCAATGCCACATTCGGAACTAGTGGCCATTTTGGGCATGGCTCGTAAGTATAAAACGGAGCCTCGCCCTTGGTCGCATGCTCTCTATTCTTCCGTCAGCTGACTTGGAGGGTTCGCTGCTGCTCTTCGTCACCCGCGCCTTCCAGGAATGGTTTCTTGATTCCTGATTGTTTTAGCAGCGAGAAAACCAAGAGGATTTCAAAAGGGTGTCTCGCTGCCTCGTAGAGAGAGAATAGCTTCAGAAATTGAAATTCCGGTGACATGTAAAACATTGAGATTGGCCCAATCTCGAGCGGTAAAAGAGCTTGCGCAAAAAACCTCACAGGTGAACGTTTATTGAAGCGTAACGTTTGGAAGACTTACTTGTTAACAGTGCAAGGCTGGTGTTGCACTATTGTAATCATTATTGGAAGAAAAGACCATATAACCTAAAAAATTCAACAAAATAATCGAGGAATACCATACGTTGATAGTGACTTAACTATTGCTGTATCCTGTTTTTTCAATGCTACCCTCAATGTCTACGCCAATATCAGTATATGACGTGGTAGGTGTTAGGATGAAACGTATTAGATGTATATCTACATTGGGTGTCATTAGAGTGGTTTATATAAATAAAAATATATTATTATCTTGTAGGGGAGAATTGGCATCTACCAATAACATCTCCTACCAATACCTTAGCACAGTATCCACTGCCAAGAAGGTTCAGGTAAAAATCTGAGGGGAGATTTAGGAATAACACAATAAAGGAAGTAGGTAAAATTACTAAGAGTAATCTGTTGTCTTTTCCTTTTAGTTCCTTCCCCAACACCCTTTCCCTCACCTGGCCACTTCAATTGTCGGAGCTATCATAGCATACAGACTTGAAGCTGCCTGGAGGAGGAACATTCTACCAACAAAGTGATCCTGAGGAAACGTGTTATGACAGTATGGGAGCAGGGAGATTAGATCGGACAATAATTTATTAGATCGCTGGAGGTCGGCGGAGGCTTTCTTTAGGAGGGGTCTGACATCTGTGTGTTTTCATCTGTCCGGGAAATTTGCTGTGTGGAGATGGAGTTGTTGAGGATGCTGGTGAGTTGCATGCGGATTGGATTTGTTGCAAGCTTGTAGAGGTGGTGAGGCAGGGGCTGGTGGGCGCCCCGGATCGGATGGAAGGCATGATGGCTGAGGTGGTCAGGGCGGTGAGCGGAGAACAGGTGGTAATGGTTTGGTTGAGGTTCGCTGGTTGTTTGAGGTCGTTGGTTTTGAGGGTGGCAGGTTGGATGTTGAAATGGAAGATGTTAGTGATCTTGCTGTGGAAGTAGTCTGAGAGGGTAACGCAGAGTTCTTGGTAAGGGTGCATGGTGTTCTCTATGGCTGTTGGGTTGGAGAATTCTTTGACTATTTTGGAGAGTTCCTTTGTGTGGTTGGCCGTGAAGTATATGCATGTGGTGATGACTGCTTTCTTGGCTTCTTTGATGTGCCGGTGAGAGTTTCTGAGGGCTGTTTTGTGAGCTGCTTTGTCTGCAGGGTTCTCATTGGTGCGCCACCATTTCTCCAGTTGGTGGCAGTTGCGCTTGGTGGTCCTGAGTTCTGGGCTGTACCAGCTGGCATGTTTGGAGGTCAGGTTGGATTTTGTAGGTTTTAGTGGGGCGAATGTCAGCGCTGTTAGTGATCCAGGTGGCAAAGTTCTGTCCGGCCTTGTCGAGGTCTGTGAAAGCCTTGGGTTGGGAGGTGGTGAGAGCCTGTGACCACTGAGTTTCGGTGACCCTCCTCCAGCTGTGGTGGGAGGAGATCTGACGCATTGTGATGGTATGTTAGGCATTGGTGATGGTAAAGTGTACGATGTGTCCAGGTGAGTTCTGTGGTGTGGCTGAAATTGATTCTGTTGCTGGAGGTGAAAATGGATTAGAGTGTGTGTCTGGCTTTGTGTGTGGGTTTGGTTACAAGTTGCGTTGAGCAGATGTTGTTCAGGTTCTCCAGGATGGTGTTCGAATTAGTGTCATCGGAGTGGTCGATGTGGAAGTTGAGGTTTCTGAGTAGTACGTAGTGGTGAAAGTCAATTGCTAGGGGGCAGATAAGATTGGAGAAGGTGTCGCAGAATGCTGCTCGGGGTCCCTGGGGGTCTGTAGGTGAAGGTGCCTCAAATTGTGGTCCTAGCGAGGTGTTCCATGAGCTGCGTGGGCTCATCGTTGGTGATGGTGCATCTGATGGTTTTCTTGAAGAGGATGGCGATGCCTCCGCCTTGTTTGTTGGCGTGGTCTTGGTGTATCATCTTGTAGACTTCGGAATCAATGAATCCATCAATCAGGTTTTATAAAGCCTAGCTACTCACCCGGAAGGGTCTCAAGGCGCTGGGGGAGGGGGAGGGGGAGTAGCACGCCTCCTAAGCCCTCGCGGAAAATCAACAGATAACATAGGCTATCAGGTTGCGTTAGGTGCCGGACGCTCATGGTGATTCGTTGAAGAGCCAGGTCTTGAAGTCCTTCAGTAACTTGGAGAGAGTTGTTGTCTGGCGGAAGTGGAGCAGGAGAGTGTTCCATGCCTTGGTTGCGAGGAAGGAGAAGGAGCGACCTCCTGTTCTGTTTTCCTTGATGCGTCGTACCATGGCAAGGGAGAGCTGGGCTGAGCGGAGGGATCTTTGGGGGCGTGGCAGTCGTGATGTTGGTTTTCGAGGAGGAGTTGATCAACAGTTCGGTGATAAAGACAATGTCCGTGGAGAGGGTGGTGATGGCGTCTTATATTTCTGTTGCATGTTTGCATAGTAAGCAGTTGTTCAGCAGGATAAAATGGAACAGTTGTGGGATGTTTTTGGTCTTGTGGGCAGGAGTGGTGCAGGATCTTTCTTGGGCTGTGTCGCGGAAGAAGTGACAGTGTCGGTAGGTGAAAGGTCCTTTGGTGGATGCAGCTATTTAAACATCCGGGTCCCAGGAGTTCCTTGGCGGTGTACAGTCGAGTCGTAGGAGGGAACAGGTGTCCTGGCCCTGGGCAATGTCCAACTGGCGGTGTGTTGGTGGCGCGCCCGCTGCGCACGTCCACTGTGTGGCAGCCTCCATTTGTGGTCCTGGTAGGCGGTCCTAGTGGTTTCCAACTTATTTAGAAAGATGGTACAATGATCATAGAGAGAGGCATAAGAAGCAGATGAGCCTAATTCCTTTGAGGTGCCTACTTCAGCTATTACTCAAGATAAGGGACCCTCGCCACTTGATTGGCATTTTGAGTGTTTCTCCTCCTCTAGGGACTCACCAGATTTCTTAGAAGTTTTACTATGAGCCTCCTTTCTTACCCTCCTGGGAAAGGAAGGGGGGGTTAGAATAAACTATAATAGGCTCATTGATTTGCAGCCAGGAGTCGTTTGTGACACATGGGTTTTGCAAGGTGCAAAATATCCTCGTAGAAGGAGAGCCTCCATTGTGAGTGGAACTACAATCTCCAGTAGCTACAGTAACTGGTAGGGCCAGTGACGGAGCATTCGATTGCCGTTGTACGAAACCCAGTTCAGTGTTGAATGCCCTCATGACTGACGAAAGGTAGTTGGTAATAGAGGGGGTGGTTTGAGCAGCGCGAGTGGATCCTCCCTTAGCATTACTAGCTTTACTCTTTCACATAGTTGATGTACACGAATTACTATTCCTTCTTAGAAGAGATGAATCCAAGGACCAAGAAGAGTGGCCCAGCCCAGCCCCTTCTGATTCTGAACAGGCGCAGACTGCCCGGGCATACGTCTGCACGTGTCCTGTGCCTAAAGGAAAGTTGAATTTATGCGCTCAACTGGTACTTAGCAGATCGTGCCTCCACCTCCAAAAGAGGGGGAATCCTGAGGTTTGAAGTGTTGCCCCTATCAGCCGCTACCAGCGCATCTCGCGCTGCGATAAAAGAAATGAGAAAGTATGCGCCCAACAGGCACTTTGCAAATCATGGCTCTGCCTTCACAACAGGGTGAATTCTGGGGGCTTATAGTGCTGTCCCTTTCAGCTTGTCTCACGCCGCGGTGAAGAAAAGACGAATTTATGCGCCCCATTGGCACTTGGCAGATTGTTGCACCACCTCCATAACAGGGTAAATTCCGTTGGTCGGAGCTCCACGCGTTAGTTTGGCATGGGAGCGGTGCCTTTATTTGTCTGGCCTCGGGTTAATATCTTGCTGCGCAGTGTTGGTTGATCCATTTCGTCTTGAGCAATTTTATAGATAGCCAAACTCCACCGGAAGGTGTTGTTGCAGCGCTCCTTTGTGATGAGGTAAGGCACATGTAATGTGCGCTCACTGATATTTCCATTGCATCTCAGTTTAATGTTTGAGATGCTTTGCTGGACTGATAACACATATGCTGCTCCTGTTCCCCAGCTTGATATAGTAAGCAAGAGCCCCCGTAGCTTTCTTCAATCTGTCACACTGCTCTCATTTCTGTGCATTTTGGTACATAATTACAGTGAGGAGTGCTGCAAGTTTTGCTTGCTCGCCCCTTCCAAAACAGGACATGCGAGATGGAGCAACACATCTTCGACCGAACAATGAGCACTGCAAAACAAGCCTCAAGAAGGGGGATAGAGATGATGTACAAAATTACAATTAAATTAATGCTTCACCTGCAAAGACCATAAGCCTGCCTTTTTAATCAACAAATCAATGGCTGAGTGCATGGATAAGTGAGTGAAAGTAAATAAGTGCTACTTGGATAGATTAGTGAATGAATAGAAGAATGCATGGATCATGGAACGGGCAAATGCACAGAGTAATAACTATGCATGAGCAGGTTAATGGGTGAATAAGATAATGATGGACAAATAAGAGAGGAAGTAGATGAGAGAATGGATGTTTGTATACAAGTTAGTGAGTGCATGAGTACATAAGTAAGTGTATTTAACTCCTTTGCTCCTTCATTCATAAAACCACTAGTGTACATAACGCCAGCAACCTCGTTCATACCTCACTGCAACATGCACCAGTAACCTTCTTTGTACCAGCAATGGAAGTTGCAAAGCATTCTCCTTTGCACCTCACTCACGCAATTGGAACATTCCACCAGTAAGCTCACGCTCACCTCACTCACACCTTTACTGTCACTTGTACCAGCACTTGTACTGGTACTTTAACTCTCATAGGCACTCACACTTAGACTGGCATCATTAATCTCTCTCACAGCAGCACTGACATCTGCTCTAGCACTAGCATTCATTGACCCCTCCACTCCTACTTGCACACACAGCTATTTTGACACTTGCACCAGTAACATCTGGTCACAGCTAGATAATCTGAATAGAATTCATTCATGCAGCGTTTCAGTCTCTTGCAGCCACACTCACTGCAGAGTGATGTAGGCATGGGCGGAAAATCCGTTCCGCTCGCGGATTTTGCGGATTTTCGGGAAATCCGCAATCCGCGAGATTTGCGAATTTCCTGCAAAATCCGCAAATCCGCGAGCAGCGGATTTTGCTCGCACTGCTCGCACTGTTCGCGTGAGTTCGCGCCCCGCGAATAAGTGCGAAATTGCAGAAATACGATCTAAGCAAAACTGAAAGTAACTACTTACCAGGTTCAAAAGTTCAGGCACATCATTAGTAGCCATTTCCTGTAGTGCTTCCTGAGGGGCCCCTCCAGAGTTCAGTTGCCAGTTGAAACTATTATGTGACCCTGCTCTGAACCTCAGAATAGTTACACATATGCCACAAAGGTCATGAATTACAGCTAAGGGAGACAAGCAGGAGCCAGGCTGGAAGTTAAAATCCATTAATCAGCCCCTAATTCATTATTGTCAGTTGGGGCAGGGCAGGTGTTGTAACTAATTTTGCAACAATGAAAGCACTTAGCAAGTGCAAAAGATCACTAATCAGGGCGCACTAAGGAAGCAGGTGCCAGCTAAAAAAATATTCTGTGACACATTAATCAGCCCCAAATTAATTCAGGTCACTTGAGGCAGGGAAGGTGTGCTTTGCTTTGCCGAAAATAATGTACACTGGACAACCAGAGGGTGTGGTGATGAAACAGAGGGTGGCATGGGTGGGCCAGAGGGTGGCATGAGTAGTCAGAGAGTGGCAGTGGTGACAGAGAGTGGCAGTGATGAAGAAGAGTGTCCCAAACAGGTTGGACACGTAGAAACAACAAGTTCGCAAAACTTGCGACCCGACAGGTAAGTTCGCAAATTGCGAAATTGTAAAAACCCTCGCGAACTGGCAGAAACACGGGCGAACACAAAAAAAAAAAAAATCCGCAAATTCGCGGGAATTCGCGGATTTTGCGGATTGCGAGTTCGCAAATCCGCAAATTCGCGGATTGCCAATCCGCAAAATCCGCTCATGCCTGGAGTGATGGAGGGCAGTAATCCTCAAGGAGCAGAAATATCGGAGACTTCTGGTAACTTTGATTCCACCGACTACCATTGTCTTGCAATTTAATTTCAGAATTCCAAGGTCTGAGTAAAAACCAGCCCTGCCAAGTACCACGTATCAGGTGTTACAATGCCTAAGATGTGCTCTGCATTGCAGTCACTGTCTGTGGTCTGCCCAAAGTTGAGTTCAGCATCAGGGAGGCTAGCTCATGCTCCGCGCTGGGGCCTTTCTCACATCCTAGTGCCCTTCCATTTCTGGTGCTTTGCAGCCTTTTTAAGATCTTCTCATTGTTTCTTCTTGCTCAAATAGATGTCATTTGTGATATTTATGTTTCCCTTGTCTTCATTGCTTGATTTTGCTCACGAGAAAGTGTCACTCATATACGCTAAATGTCGACTCATAATTACACTATAATTACGAAAATTAACACATAAAGAATTTGAAACCGTGGCAGCTATGGGAACGCCTGTACTGTTAGAAGACCTTAAAAGTACACTCACTCAGAGAGGCGCTCGGCTCTTGATGTGTGTGATAACTAAGCATTAAGTGCTGGGTCTGCAAGGGTACCTACAGAGTTCGTTCACGGAGATCCTGTTGGAAGCCAAGGAGTCAGAGAAGAAACAGTGAGTGGCACTTCACTTACTTTGTTACAGATGTGAAGTCCATTGACGGTATGGGTCAGCTGACTGCACTGGCACAGTTCCAGGCAGTATGGATCATCGGACACTCAGCATAGGCTGCACTGGACTGCAGGGCGGCCGCTGAGGCGGTCACGCACCACCACTGTTCTCCGGCCATGGCCGAATCATTACACCGGCCATGCTGAGTTTTGCGTGCTGCTGCAGCGGGCTATAAGTGCTCAGGCTGCCAAAGACCTGAAACTATGCCACGCAGCCGTGCCCGCCCATGGCGCCTATGATGATTGAGCGAATTAAATCATGGGCCAGACTCGTGAGCTGGTGACAGTGATTGACGCGGTGTTGGGTATTACATTGTATCCTGCTGAGAGCTGAGACTGCCCGCAAGCTAAGAGCTTTGGCAGTCAGTGAAGGTGCTAAATAGCAGGGCTCCTGTGGACAGCTGAAATGCTATGAATGCATGAAAATGCATTTCAGTGCGGTGAGGCGGATCACCACACTGAAATCCGGAAGTCTATCACCTAATGCGTGGTACTTGGCAGGGCTGGAATCCTGGGGCTTGAAGTCCTGCCCCTGTCAGCCGCTACCAATGCATCTCCCACTGCAGTGAATGAAAGGTGAATTTATGCACCCGACTGGCACTTAGCAGATCGTGGCTCAGCCTCCAGAACATGGTGAGTCCTGGAGCTTGAAGTTCTGCCTCTGTTAGCCTCTACCACCGTTTACCCCGCCATGGTGAAGGAATGGATTTATGCACCCAACTGGCACTTAGCAGATTGTGGCTCCGCCTCCAGAACAAGGAGAATCCTGGGGCTTGATGACCTGCCCTTGTCAGCCACTACCAACCCATCCACACAGTACTCGTATTAAAATAATGTGATGAATAAGGTGTATTTTAAACTTTAAAAAATCAGCAGTCCTTGTACAAAAAACTGTAGAGATGTACTTAGAGAATACCTGCTTGCTTTATCCTAGAAAGTCAGAGGGCCATATTATCAAGAACAGGCGATAAAATTACCACCGCTTTATCGGCAGGAAACTGCTGCTTAAGCGGCGATAATGGGCTTGATAATATGTCCATGTGAATTCCCATAACAGCCCGGGTTCTGGTGTTAACCTGGGCTGCTATGGGAATTCCCAAGGGAATATTATCAAGCCCATTATCGCCGCTTTAGCAGCAGTTTCCTGCCGATAAAGCGGCGATTATTTCATCGCCTGTTCTTGATAATATGCCCCAAAATGGGGCCAAATCCCTCAAATATTTCTGTGTATGGTATCAGTATAATTCGAAGAAACACATATAAATCAAAGACCCCATTTTCGTGGGTAGGCGGTTAATCTGAGATGTGTGCTCTCTGGCATTGTTATTAATGTTTCACATTTGGAAACTGCAAATGATTAGACAGTAAATGGAAATGAACTCACTACAGTGATGAGATAACGAATTATGCATTACTGTTTATACTTCCAAGCCCTGCCTCTCTTTTCCCTACAAGCAGGTGCTTTGCTTGAAGCTTTTCCTACTCCCGAGTAACATGAAACTTCTACGATTTGCATCTAACCAAAGTTAAGTGACTTCTGCAGATCACTGGATCAGCCAGATGGAATATAAGGAAAATAACTCCACAGACGTCGGTCATAGGGATCTCTCAGATACCAGAGACAAGAAAAAAACTCATAACTTGTTATCTGTTATTACCATGTTGACAACTGAAAAACAACGAAATACAACAAAGCGTTTTCAAAATGGAAGC
Source organism: Lissotriton vulgaris (assembly GCF_964263255.1). Taxonomy (NCBI): domain Eukaryota; kingdom Metazoa; phylum Chordata; class Amphibia; order Caudata; family Salamandridae; genus Lissotriton; species Lissotriton vulgaris. Next base: position 92,851 of record NW_028247263.1, read on the forward strand.
CCCCCTCCTATTTGAGTGTGAACTATTAATGGAGGAGCAGTTGAGCATTTTTGTTTTCCTTTCTTTAAGCCACAATATCTGCTAAAAAACAGTTCTACTATTTTAATTCATCAAAAGGTAAATTAAGGGCATACAATGGTGACTTCCCTTAATACAGTTTTCTTTATTGTTGCCTCAGCTGAAACTCTTTTGGGAATCCTCACCAATGGATTCATTGTGGCCGTGAATTGCTTAGACCGGATGAAGGGCACACGCTTGAAGTCCTCGGATCTTTTCCTGCTCACTCTTGGACTTTCAAACATTTGTCTTCAATGTGTTGAGTTTCTTACTAGCAGCCTTTCACGTATATGGACTGATATTTACTACTCAAATGGCATCCATATTGTCATGAACATTTTTGTAATATACATGATCATCTTCAATTTCTGGCTGACGGCCTGGCTGTGTTTCTTCTACTGTGTGAAGATAATAACACTAAATTATCCATTGTTTCTCCGGCTAAAGGCAAAGATTTCGAAAATGGTAGTGTGGCTGATCCTGGGGTCTGCATTGGGATCGTGTTTCCTCAGTGTACCCTCATACTGGAATACGTACAGAGATGACCTGCTGATTACACCAACCAATCAGACCGCAAACTCCACTACTGCAAAGAGCACAATCAAGTGGACATCTTCCTACGCCGCCGCCGCTGGAGTTCTCGGGTGTTGTCTGCCACTTCTCCTCGTACTCCTATCCATCGCATTCATCCTGATATCCCTAGGTAGCCATGTGTGGAGGATGAAGCAAAATGCTGCAGGTTTTAGTCCACCCAACCTACAGGCACATTTCAGGGTGGCCACCACAGTCATCTCACTCTTCTTTATCTACCTCATCTTCTTCCTGGCAGTGGTTTCATACCTTCTTACAAGAATCTCTTCTTTAAGTTACTGGATCGTTTTCTGTTACTTTGTCATTTTTTCTTTCTCCCCCTCACAGTCATTTGTCTTGATCTGGGGGAACCCTAACCTAAAGCGGATTGCTGGAAAGATCTTCTGTTTGGCGGATGGCTGATCCGATGAACGTGCTTCCTTCTCATGAGTCCGTTACTCTGTGGACACTCAAGCTCTAGAGACTCTGGCCCTTATCTACAACAAACTAACGTAAAGCGATGCCACAAGCCATTTGGCTGCACGCGCTGCATTACTTTGGAAGCAAAGAGATTTGTCATATCGACAAAGATATGAAGGATCCCTTCGCTCTCCCCAGTGCTGGTGCACAATTGGCTGCCATGTGCCGATGCAGGCACCCTTGCACCATTGTGCAAGGCTGCCTGTGTTGCGGGGATGACTGTTTTTGTGCAGGAAGGGATACCTTCCTGCACACAAACACTTACAAGAGGTGTTTTCCTCTTTATATGCGTGCTGTAGAATGTAGCACGCATAGAAAGAGGAAAAAACAAGGAGGAATGAAAATAGTTCTCCTTGATCCACCTCCCTATGCTTCCCCTGGGAAGGCGTAGCATTCTGACGCTTTTCCAGGTTTACGAATTCTCGTAAATCTGGAAAGGCAGCAGAATCCATGGGTGTTGCGTGGGAACACCACCAGCAACATCCTTTGAAACACCCCTTACACGCAAAGTGCTGCGTGAGAAGGGGACGTATTTACAAGGAAACGAAAAGCCACGCAGAGTCGCTTTACGTGTCATTGAAAATATGGAGCACCAAATCGCGCCGCCGGTGCGTCACAAACATTGACGCGCCTGCGGCGCAAGGGGCTTGTAAATATGCCCCTCTGGGTTTTCATAAACACAAATGAAGCAGCTATAATTATTACAATGTAATTATTGACGCAATTGTCTGCTATACCTGGTGGACAACAAAGTGAAGCACTTCAACAGGAATATGGAAGTGGGGTTCTGTGGTCTTGGGTCTCCATACTGAGCTCACTTTAAGTGACTCCTGGCCTAGCCAAGAGATTCCAGCAAGCAGTATACGTGTGGGGATATCAACGCTTCTTGTGTACAAAGGGACCTCTTTGTTCACAGCGACAGCCAGGGCCAGGTTTCATGCACATTTTTTAAATTATGCTGTACCACAACAGTGGAGTCATAATGTCCGCCTGGAACGCTTTCCCTTTTGACATTCAATTAAACCCACACTTCTCAATTTCAGAAAATCCTTACAACACAGATTTTCCACGTTTTCTTCATCTAATACTCCTCTCCTAAAACTCCCCACTGATATACCAAAATGTCAATCTGAACATTAATGATCTTTATAGGTTGGGGGCGTGGCCAACCGGGCAGCGAGATGGCCGCTCTGTGAGCGAGCTCCGCCGGCTGCGCACTGTTTATCCTGAAAAATCCTGAATCGCGCTACAGAGAGGACCTGCTTTGTGGGTGACTGGGCAGTGTATGACCAGGGGCACACTCGACCAAATCCACGCAAGGAGCGGACACCCGGGATACGAGTTACAGTCATTCTCGTCTGGACCGGCCCGAGCGCCTGAGGCAGCCCGTAGCTGCGGAGCCCGAGACGGCGGCGGCTTCCCACCCCAGTCCGGGGATTATCGGGCCTGGGCCGTTCTGCTTCTGCGGAGTGAATTGATCCCCTCAGCCTGCGGCCGTGGTGCCACAAACAGCTGCTGCACTGTAGGGGTGGACTTGATGCCTGCGGGTGGCGACGGCGTAGGTTGCGGAGCGACCTGATTGTACATGTGGAGCTTGGAGTCGGACTGGGAGTGACCACCATTTTGTCTGACCAAGGCGGCGCTGCACGGGACGCTCATCTTCGGGGCTTGTTTCTGAACTTTGCAACCTCATATTCAACTTGGTGAGTCCCTACGCCCCGGCGACTCTCCGATTCGACCAGCCCGCCACCACTAGACCACTGGTTTGGGTACTTCAGCAACATACTGAGTGGCGGAGACAACGTGCACCGTGGGTGTATGCCACGCGTCGATTAATCCTACCAACATCGGGCCTCCGGTCTACCCCGACACTCGCCATTCTCGGCTGGGACCGCTGTAACTACTGTGTGACACTGGGTGGATTGCCCCGCGCCCTGCCAACGCCGGACCCTCCTGCTCCCTTCGGACACGTGGCCGCCTGGGCCTGCCTGACCTGTGAGGCCTGTTCCACAGCGCACAGCGGGGGGTGCCTCGACGCGGCCCACAGTGCTGCGCTTCCGCGCATACACGATGGGAGGTAAGAATGATGCCAGGCAGCCCAGGCTCACTTTTGAGCAGAAACAGAAAACCAAACAGGCCTCGTCGGACCTGGAGGCCGCAGCGCCCTCTTCACAGGGCCCCGCCACTGACATTGATTTTCGGGGCGTTAATCATGGAGGTCAGATCAAGCCTCAAAAGTATAGACTCTAAGCTGGATGCCATGTCCTCCCAACTAGACGCTGTTAAGACCAAAGTGGATGCGCATGAAAGAAGACTGGACTGCCTGGAAAATAGGAACACGGAATGCTGCGAGTTCCAGCAACAAACTAAGCAGCATATTACTAACATTGAGCGGGAACTGGACTTCTTGCGCGCCAAAACGGATGACTTGGAAGCGCGTTCCCGGAGATCTAACATTCGGATCACAGGCATTCCGGAAACGGACAATACCGGGAAAATGGAGGTGTTTGTTACGGATCTCCTGCACGAGCTGTTCGACCCAGAACTTTCCCAGGTCTTCACGGTGGAGAGGGCGCACAGAGCACTTGTTAAGAAGCCGCCAACGGGCGCTCCTCCTCGGCCTATACTTGCCAAACTGTTGAACTTTCAGGATAGAGACCGTATCTTGCGACTGGCCCGGGAGAAGGGCAAAATCACCCATAAAGGCAATCACGTCTCTTTCTATCCAGACTTTACTCCCCTTGTTCAGGCGGCCAGGAAGGAATTTATGCTGGCCAAGAAACTATTAATGCAAGCCGGCATCCAGTACTCCTTACTCTACCCGGCGAAACTGAAGGTGATACATGAGCACACCGCGCACTTTTTTACGGACGCACAATCAGCCATGAAATTTGCCAAACACATCCGTGGCCCTGGTGCTCGACGCAAGTCGCCAAGACTGGAGGAAAACGCCGGACAGCTGAGTGAAAATGATTGAATGACTTGAAACTGGCTTAGACATGCTGCACTCTTCTGTAACCTGCCACGTCTGGTATAGCCGATCTACCTGAGCTATGTGACTGAGGGGTCCGCTTCCGGTGGCCTGAACTGCTTGCCCACGCTTGGGGGTGCAACTAACTGTAAGCTATACCCCAGGTCTATGACTATTTTCTAAGTACAGAACTACAGGTGGTCACACGATGGGGCGGGACACCTTTCGGGCGAAGTCGCTACCCTTTTGTGCGCACCCACCCTGAGCAATCAGGGGTGTAAGCTGGGAGCACCTCGCCCCCATGGGGTATCTCCCTTTGTTCACGTTCCTAGTTCATCTACGCGCTATTCAGAGCGCTAGGGGGGATTTATCGCAACCTGATTGGGGGGTTGGCGTGGGTGGAGGGAGGAGGGGGTTGTTGAGGGTTCTGTTTATGGTTCTGAAATGGTGCATTGCGGATTGCCACTTGTCTTATTTACTGCGTGGAGTGCTGTTGTGCGTACTTTATGCGGGGCCTACGTGGGCTGTGGGGGCGGGTGCGGTGGGAGCCCTGTTCCTTCTGACAAGATTCCGACATGGGGGGGTTAAACTGTGGACCTGGAACATTCGTGGCCTTGGGGACTATAAGAAAGCTAAGCTGATGCATGGTATGCTTGCCAGACATAATGTGGACATTTGTTTCCTACAAGAGACGCACATCAACACAACCCCCTCGCCCAGACTGAAACATTCTAGATGGGCACATGTATACTCCGCCATTTATTCTAACTACGCTAGAGGGGTGGCGATTCTTGTGCGTAGAGGGTTGGATTGGCGGGAACACACTTGTGTGCTGGATAAGGACGGCAGGTATGTTATAGTGTATGGGTCGTTGCAAGGGAAGCTGCTGATACTGGCTGCCATCTATGGTCCGAACGTGGATGATCCAGACTTCTTTAGGAGCGTCTGGGCACAGATTGTACTTTTAGATTGCCAGTCAATTGTTGTGGGGGGGGGATTTTAATGTTGTGCTGGATGATGGACTGGACCGGAGAGGTGCGAGTAGACCCACGCATGCTAGAGCGCGTCAGGCTGTTCTTGATGTGATGGATGAAGGATTGCTGTCTGATGTGTGGAGAGCCAGGCACCCTGGTCTACGGACGGGGACCTGTATTACATGCCATCATGCTGCTTGGTCTCGCCTAGACTTCTGGCTGGTGTCCCCTGAGGTGGCGACATGGGTGAGGGAGGTTGACATTCAAGCTAGATCGCTCTCGGATCACGCCCCCTGCATGCTGGAACTGAGCGTTCCCAACGCCACGCATAGAGCATTCTCATGGCGCCTCCCCCCCACGCCCTCACAGATTTAGTTCTCACTGAAGAAATCAGGGCAGATATAGTTAAATATTTTGCAGAGAACGAGGGGTCGGCTTCATCAGAGGCCATTGTGTGGGACGCTTTTAAAGCGGTGATCCTGGGCCAATGTATAGCGAGACAGGCGGGGGTATTGCGCTCTATCCGTCAGACTTTAACCCAGTTGGAACGTGAGATGGTGGACCTGGACCGGGCCTTCTGCCGGGACCCGACCTTGGAAATCGCTGGTCAACTTAAAGCCAAACTGCTTATCTTTAATGAGGAGGCTCAGCGGGAGGTGAAGTTCCTGGGGAAACAGGCCGAAGCCCGCAGATATGGTGAAGGGGACAGACCAAGTAGAACTCTGGTTCGGCTGATAGCCCCTCGGGCACAAACACATTACATACACACTATCCACAATAGTGAGGGATCCCTGGTTATAGGCCAAGAAGCGGTGCTCAACGCCTTTACTGACTTTTACACATCTCTCTACACATCTAGACAACCCACAACCCCTGCTTCCCTGGACAGTTTCCTGGATTCTATTGCCCTTGTTTGGTTCAACGATCATCACAGGCAGTACATGGACCTCCCCGTTACTGTTCAGGATATAATTCAGGTGATCAAGAGCATGCCAGCGAACAAAGCCCCTGGACCTGACGGCCTGACGATGTCTTTCTATAAGACGTATGCGGAGGAATTGGCGCCGAGACTACACTCTGTGTTTGTTGAAGCCCTTGAGCTGAACTCCCTCCCTGACTCGATGTGTGAAGCCTTAATTATCACCCTGTTGAAGCCTGACAAGGACGACCAACTCCTTGACTCCTATCGTCCCCTCTCTCTCATAAATGTGGATGCCAAAATTTATGCTAAGATTATCGCAGACAAACTACAGCCGTTATTACCAATTATCGCACTCCCTGACCATTCAGGGTTTATCCCTGGCCGAGCCACCTCACACAACCTCAGGACTATCTTCTCTATTCTGCATTATCTACACCCCTCCATTCAGGCCGCAGTGGTGTTCCTTGACGCCACCAAAGCCTTTGACTCCTTGGAATGGCCTTACTTTTTCAAGATTCTAGGCAGGATGGGGTTTAGCCGGAACTTCATAACTCTCATTAGACTGCTATATGACACACCCAGGGCTCGAGTAAGTGTGAACGGTCTTATATCCAAGCCCTTTGCCATCTCTAGAGGGACCAGACAGGGGTGCCCGCTGTCTCCTCTCCTTTTTGCAATAGCTATGGAGCCGCTTGCGGCCAGGGTTCGTCAGCACCACACAGCGAGAGGGATTGGATTCAGCTCTCGCAGTCTGCTGATTTCTTTATATGCGGACGACGTCACTTTGTACGTCATCAATCCCACCGAAAACATGAACCCATTACTCCGCGAATTCGTGCGTTTTGAGGGCTTGGCGGGAGTGTCCATAAACTGGTCCAAATCTGTTGCGTTTCCCCTAACCGACGCCACCAGTGAGCCACCCTCGGACTACCCCTTGCGTTGGGAAACTGACGCTGTTAAATACCTGGGAATCTGGATTAGTCGCGACATGCAGGAGTTGTGGTCCCTTAACTTTGGCAGGACGGTTGACTGGCTGGAAAGGAAGGTAGAGGTCTGGAACAAGCTTCCTCTTTCCCTGGTTGCGAGGATTGCACTAGCAAAGATGGTGGTCCTCCCCAAATTTTTGTATCTGTTTGTCAATATTCCACTGCCCATGACAGCGCATTTCCATGCGCAAGTCCGGTCGCTACTGCTGACTCTTGTGTGGGCCGGAGGGCAGGCGAGAACATCTTGGGCCCTACTCACGCTCCCACTTCGACAAGGTGGCCTTGGAGCACCCGATTTGAAGTTATATTCGCTGTGTGCGCAAGCGCAATTTTTACACTTCTGGGTCTTCCCCACCCCTTACCAGCCGCATGTGGCGGTGGAGCTGGCCGCTGTGGCCCCATCACCGCTACGCGTGGTGCTGTATGGCAAAGTTTTGCGCCCTTCGAGAGATGTCGACACGGTTGAAATGATTCGCTGGTCCTGGCGCGAATTACAAAACAGAGCGAAACTCCCCCTGCTTTATGCGCCGGCAATCCCACTACGGGGTAACCCAATGCTGCCCTGCTTGAGCGCTAGAGGTGATACCCTCACACTCCGTGGGCGAAATGTGACCACCTTTGCTGACTTATATCCCAACGGGACCTTCGGAGAACTGGGTGCTTGCGAAGAAGGCCAATCTGAATCCTTTTCTGACGCGCTTCTATATCACTCCCTCAGGGAATCATGTAAAAAGCTCTGGCCCCAGTTCCCCGAGGAGCCGCCACAACTTGCTGCCCTCCAGAACTTACTCTCGAGACCCTCCCCCAAGAAACTGGTGTCTAGGCTATACAATTGCATGCAAGAGCAGGCCCTGATAACCGTCCCTACAGCCAGGCAGGCTTGGAGTGCTGACCTGGATCCACCCCTGACAGACGAAATGTGGGAATACTGCTGTAAACAACTCGCGGCGTTGACACCAAATTACAGGTTGCGGTTGGTTCATTTTAAGTTCTTGCACCGATACTACCGCACACCGGTATTGCTACATCGCATGGGCATCCGAAGCGATGCCTCGTGCTGGAAATGTGGCGGAGCTGACGCATCCTTCCTCCATGTGGCGTGGAGCTGCCCAAGACTGGTTGAGTACTGGTCTGACGTTTTCACTGCCATTAACCAAATCCTTCACAGAACTGATACACCTTCTCCACTTCTGGGCCTGCTGGGGTATGTTCGGGACACTGAACCCAGTGATAGGAAACTGCATGCGATACTGCTCCTCTACGCCAAAAGACAAGTGGCAATACATTGGGGTCGCAAGGCCTTGCCTACGTTCATTGCGTGGGTGAGGGATGTGACGTATGGTCATACACAGCTCACACATTACTGGGAGACGATGCCAACCGCCTCCAGACCTAAAGACATTTGGGAGTCATTACTGCAGTGGACAAGGGAACGTGCAGACTCTACCGTCTCTGGGGACTCACCTTATGTGGGAATTTCTGATGACATGGGGTAAAGTTTTTAGGCCATGTGTGTAGTCCTGCTGACTAGGTGCTTTTCGCTGGAGCGGGTTTGCTTTGTAGCTGCGGAGCGCACCTATACCTGCCTTAATTTGAGATTTCCCTGAGATTATCCACCTTAGCACCGCGACCCCTTCCCAGGCTGTGTAATCCACTGAATTCATTTACTCCCCCTTTCCCCCTATCCCCCTATGGGCGATGTTTAGTGGCCATCCCACCGCTGCCCCTGTCGCCGTTCGACTTACTGGTACTGTTACCCGGCCCAAGTGCACACGGCCTTGTGTATACGTGATGACATGTATGTTTGTTTCTTCCGCTCTGCACCAATGTTCGTTGTTTTTTCTTTTTGTGGTTGTTGTGGGGTGGTGGGAGAAAAAGGTGCCCGTAGACATGTCTTATCTAAGCTGCTGCTTCACTATACTACGTACTGTTGCTCTTTTGAGGGTGGCGGATCAGCACCGCAAGCTTGTGGGACACTTTGCATGTCTGCGGCGCACAGAAAATGTGAGACCATTTCCTTTGCTATTGTTGCACTGCTTGTCTACATGCCCTCCACTAAACTGCATGTTTGTCCTGAATGACGCAATACGCGATGAGCTGTAAGATTCTTTATGATTTAACTTTTTCTGTCTAACATTTGCCTATATAGCGGCCTGCCTCCGGGTTGTTGGTGAGACGCAGTGTAACCTTTATTTTTGTACAATAAATGTCTTACGCAAAAAAACAAACAAAAAAAAAAAAAGATCTTTATAGGTTCCCTAAAAAAGATCTATACTTCTCCTGTTTGATATCCTACTATTTAAAATGTTCCCTGTTTTTGAGTAATTTGATCAACTGAGGCATCTCCAAAGCGGCCTAAAGCCCTTTAATGCAGGAGCGCTTCGTAAAGCTGTTGAATGAACCGCTTTGTTTTATGCTTGCAGAGGACTTGGTTTTAGACTCATTGTTTTCATGCATGCTTCCAGCTACATGTGTTCTGCTACAGACATCAGACAAGGGCCACCTGCAACGCACCAGTTCTCTTCAGAGCACAAAGGCAAGAGCCCTTATTCTCATCACCGGTCATCATGTTTTATTAGGTAAATGCTACAAGGGACAGAAGAAGACCAACATTTTGCCCCCGCTCCAGTTATTCCATAGGGTTGGTCATGCAGAATTGTGAGGAAAAGCTGAAAGTAAATCGAGCAGCCATCCAAAAGTAGCCAATTTAGGATCTAAATGAGAAATGTTTAAAATACGGTTTCCCCTTTTGTGGCTGTATTTAGTTTTTGAAGTTTTCATGCTGGGTTCAGCACTGTTCTGGACACGTACGAAAGATACCCTGTTTCAACTTGGCTAAATATCCACAAATTGGGGCATTGTCATCCTTCTTCCATTTTCCGCTTGCAACATTTGTAACGTTCACCATTGTTGTCCACAGCTGCAGATAACCATGTTCATCAGCACAGCCCCTGGATTGGACGGATCCTCCACCATGTGATAGTTATGTCTCCCAAATAAATCTGTAGCAGATGCTGTCGGGCGACTAAACTCCATCAGGTGTCGTGTTTCTGACACCCAGGATTTTGCCGTGGAAGTAACAGGCTGGCCTAAGTCCAATCGGGATCCAGCCAATGTAAAAACAAGGACAAGGTGAAGAGTGGCCAAGCTTTACAAGACAGTGTGCACCATCTTACGCAGTTCTTTATGCCAATGCTCTAGGAGGAGGGGGAAACTGTTGACGATTAGCCTGTGCTCATTTTCTCATTGGCTGTCAAAGCGGGATTGAACAACTGCAAGAGGTCTTTAAAGGAGCCAAACAACACTAATCAACATAGTTACTCTTCTGCCTTTCTTGAACCTCCACAGGAAATTTGTCTAACCCTCTTTTTGCGACACCCTTCCTGAGTGATACAGGTTCCCTCAGCCCATGATTACTGCAGTTCTTCAAATGGCGTACAGTGGAAATACATTCCCCAATGTGTGTTAAGTGTCTCTCTTTTATGCAAAGCAGTTTTTCTGTATTGTATCAGTTCACAGGGAATGGAAAGGGGAAATTGAGCTCACTCTGTAAATAGCTGCACAACCATACTGCCCTGAAATCTCCAATCTCTGAGAAAGCAATAGTATATTATGACAGCCCCAAATCTCTCAATTATCTTACAGTTATTTACTTCTGATTAACTGTACCACTGATGAGCTCCAGACACCTTATATTGCAGAATCCGGGTGGACTTTGTTTAATTTGCATTGCATTTTAATTTGTTTGTTTTCTTATTGGGCATCACAAGATGATGGGACAGTTTAATTTGATTGGATTGCTGTGTTACTCCAAATTATTGGAGTCATGTCTGGTAGATTTCCAAAGCCCTGAAAGGAAACTGGCCCTTTCTGGATAAATGGAAAATCGGCAGTTGCCCCTCACTTCTTTTCCTCCCGAGTTATGTTCAATTAGAAAAGTGTTAGGAGTCAGACAAAACCTGTCAGAGTTTCTCTTATCTGCAGGTAACATATATAGAGATCCGCTTTGATTCCTGAAATCAGTATGCACAGTCAAAAAATTGTGTTTTACACAATATGATTATCTATTATACACTATTTGTCTACAATTTGTCTGAATTATAATGAATATACATATTATAAGCAACTCAGTGGCATAGTTGTATTAGTCTGAATAATATCAAGACGTGTACAGCTTCCCTGTGTACCTACCTGATTGTGCCATCAGGTCTAAAGTCTGAACCTTGTATTACAACATTACTCTAGCAGCGGGTCTGTGTATAATGCCTCGCCCCAACATCGGCATCTTATCTACCATCCTTATAGTTGGTGATCTATAAAGATCTAACAAGGAGCTAAATCGTGATCAACTCACATTTTGTTACACAGGACACTGACCGATATTTCTTGTTCAAAATATAAAAGGTTAAGGTCTCTCCTTGTGGCTGTATTTCAACTGCCATGTGTATGAAAAGGCATCAGAGGATTAAATTGTTGCTAGAAATGGGTAGGCACACTTTTTAGGCTCTCTACTTACATCGCACACGCAAATGTGTTTAATGCACAAGCAGTGGGCAAGTTTTTGGTTTTTTGCTGTTTTTTATTGATAGTGTTGTTTCACATTACATCATATAGCTTTATCATGTACCTCCTTACATTTTGGTACTATACATTGATGTGCTGGGTTCTTTAAGAGATATCAGGTCACAATATACTTGCAATGCCCTTGCGGTTTCCCTTAATCGTAGTCAAATTCCAAGGAACACAGAAAAAAACAAACATGGAAGTTTCCCCCCCTTCTCCACGCCCCATCCCCTCCCTGACAGCTATCAGCATCACTCTTAAATTATTATGCATGTGGTCAGGTCGGATGACATAACAATTTTGATTTGATGTATATGGGAGAGGGCTAGTGTTAATTTCCGTGCAGGATACCTGTAAATTGTGCGCAGGTGTCTACATGTGTGTAATGTCCTCAGTACCCTGTGTTGCTGTAACAGTCACTTCCGTTAACATTTGTCCCCAATCCAACAAATCGTTCTCCATGTTTTCGTCTATACGTACTACCCTAAGGCAGCATTCTTCCTCCAAGCCCCACTAACGCACATCTGGTTTCCATTTGTTCAACATGGGTGGTGTGGAAATAATCCAGTGAATTGCGATCCTTCTTTTTGCCAGAAACAGGCACATCATCAAGAACTTGTGTCGTATCCGTGTCCCCTTTTTAGGTCGAGCTAGAGTTGCGCATGCGTAGCATGCGGTCTAGCTCGACAACTATTGTTTTTAGTTTCCTGGGAATCTGAGACAGCGTTCGGCCACGCGCCTCTGCTGTCTCAGATTTGTCCTCGTGATCGCGCTTTTCCTGCTGGCTGTTTGCTGTGTGTGCGCTGTTTTGCTTTCGGGTTTGTGTTTCTCAAGACGTGTAGTGCTGGGTGCAGACAGACACTCGCGTACACCCCCCCCCCTCCCCACGGTCATCGGGCTTTTTTAACACACGCATACATACACACGCATACACACACGCACGCACACACAGACACACGCGCGCACACATCCCCCTCACACCCCACTCACCAGGTTCTTGTCGCGTGTCCCTCATCAGCCAGCGGGTCATTCTTGTTAATAGGCGGGTGCCGCGGGGCTCTCCACGAGCACGGGAGCCCCGCTGGCTGCGACGCAAATCTTCTGGAGGGCACAGCAGCGCGGCTCCCGTCTGCTTCCTGTATTTGTCCGCCCCGTCCCAACAAAGGTTGCCTGGCTTCCTGTTGAAGCCGGGCTGCGGCGGTGAGTTTGCTTGTTCTTTTCGTTTGCATTCTGAGCGGTGTAGTCTTGTTGCTCCCACTATAAAACCTGGACTAAAATTGGCGCCGACTTAACTGCTCAAGCGAGGCCTTGAGAAACTTGAGCTCCAAGCAGCTGGTGAGCATGACCCTTCCTCCGACTCACAGTCACTTTACTGCCTTTGTTTACCCACAAAATGAAGAATCTCGTGATGGCATTTCAGACCTCAACCCGCAAAGGATTGGCCTCGAGCATGCCATTTGTTTCGTTCCCTGTAGGTCAAAGTCGCACTTACTGGTTCTGAAAGCAGAGGAGCGCATGCGCGCGTGCACTTGGCATGGGGAGGCAACTGCTCTCAAGCTACACCACGATTTTCAGAGCTGCTGATTTCACCTCACCTAAAAACAGCAGTGCAGGTTCTTTTTTCAATCCAAGTAGCAGCTTCAGATTTAAAAGCTCGCGTTACTAAACCTAGTAGGTGGGAGACGCTTAACTCCTGACTGTGCTCGAGATATCTAGAAGGTTACGCCAACAAGGGCTGGGTGCCTCACTCATATCGGCGTCTCGCAGCCAATTCCGGAATCTCAAGAGTGAAAATGAAAATAAAAACCAGAAGCCATAGGAACTCAAGGAGTCACCTCCTCCTGGACAACGATGCAGCAACAACAGCTCGGCAATGGGGCGCCAAATTCCAGGGGGGACCAAATCCCCTTCTCTTTTCGCCCGTTTAGACTGATGTCCTTAAGCTACTTGTTCTAGATAATAAATGCAATTTAATATTAAAATAACGACACCTTCCTTATTCAACAGAAATGTGCTTTCTTTCACAGCCAGTCTGCATTCTGTCATCTGTAGCAGCAGGGATGGTGCAGCCATCCACCTGGGCACCCTGGGATGCCCAGTAGTACGGTGCCCTGGGAAAACACAGCCCTACCAGGGCACCCAGTACCAGCGTCGGATGGAATGTGCATCCTTTCACTGCCAGTCTGCATTCTGTCATCTGTAGCAGCAGGGACGGTGCAGCCATCCACCTGGGCACCCTGGGATGCCCAGTAGTACGGTGCCCTGGGAAAACACAGCCCTACCAGGGCACCCAGAACCAGCGTCGGATGGAATGTGCATCCTTTCACTGCCAGTCTGCATTCTGTCATCTGTAGCAGCAGGGACGGTGCAGCCATCCACCTGGGCACCCTGGGATACCCAGTAGTACGGTGCCCTGGAAAAGCACAGCCATCTACCAGGGCACCCAGAACCAGCCTCGGACGGGGATTAACTGGAACAGTATGGGGAAGGAAATGTGGTTAAAGAGTGTTCTGGACTGTGCTCAGCTCCCAAGCACACTCCAGTTGTAAGTACCCAGAAGGACTGCAGTAAAGACAAGGAACAGTATTCTTCACTGTTCCTTAACCATTGAGGACCAGTAGAATCTATGACCGAAGAACACTGCGCTACATCGAGGCAGAAATTAGCTATGGATTTTTTATCGGTTAGCAAGAAATTAAAGCACTAGGACTGTGTCATTGTGCAGACAATGGACAAAAGGCTACTTGTCAAGCCAGGAGTTTTCAAGAAAAATCACCACAATTACGGATTCATTGTTAATGCTCATCGCAGTCACGCCACCATTTTAGATATGATTTTATTTTTGTCCTTTTATTTTTGGTATTTACGCAGAACAAGCCAAATGTTCAAAGGATCACAGGATATGGACACAGCACAGGGGTATTCATCTGACACATGTGACTACAGAGTGCTTGCAGGAACAATTATAGATCTCACGGAGGTGCACAGACTTTCTGAAACTTTTGGGAAGGAATCAGCTGTAAGGCGAGAAATAAAAGGTGACGAGCCAATGAGAGGGTGCAGAGATGGTGATACGCTGAGATGACCATAAAAGTCACCTAACAGTCTAGAGGAAAAAAAAAAAGCTTCTGTGTTTTTTAACCTGTCTGTTGGTCGTTCAATATCTCAAGTGCAGTATATTGTGCGCAGACTGACAAAGTTGCTTAACTTGTTTTTTTGTGCTGAGTTTTATATAGCGCGACCTGGACCCGAATCGGGTATCAGAGCGCTTTACATAGCACCAGTTACGTTACATGAGAACACACATTCATTTTTGTTAGGCACGGGGAGATTAAGTGATTTGCCCAGAAACACAGGAGGTTTAGCGTCATTACCGAGACCCAGTTCCCCAGGTCGGAGGTCCGAGGTCGAGCGCCTTAGCCATTATCTTCGTCATGTTGGCCTCCCTGTGCTGTAAGAAGGACGACGGTGGATTCAAGGTAAGACAGACCTGTGGATAATCACCCCCTGCCAGGGCCCATCTGGGTGGGATTATAGGCAGAGCCACTGGGATAATGCGGCAGGGAAGGGACAAACTCTGCAGTAGGGTTGACTAAATTATACGCCAAGAGATGGCAAATTAAGTGCTACCTTGTTTGGCAGTGTTTTTTCACTATTTTGTCATTTTAACACATGTAGATAAAAAAAAAAGATTCCAAACAGCTTGGAGAATGCAACAGCTTTTTAGAAAAGAGAAATATACGCATTCCCCAGGCCCTATTTAACTGTTATTAACCAACAAGGAATATTTTTGTCTTTCCTAGAAGCACAACTATCGCTTCTGACCCCAAGAGTAAAATAGTGTGTTTTCTGAAAACAAACCTACGCATCCACACTTCTAGAAATAAAAGGGGAGCCTCCTCGTGTACCAGTTTTCCTTAAGATTTTTTCAGTTTTGGGTTTAGTCTGTGTTCACACTAGGGCTTTAGAAGCACCACTTTCTATTAAGAGGCCAATAGAACAGTGTTGTACATTACTAGGTACAATGTCAGCGTCTTCCTAGAAGGTGCTCTCACATCAAGGCATCAGACCTTAAAAGGAGAAGTCAAATGTTTGGCATCTTGCTGTACTCCGAGCACCCTCTTGAAGTACCGGATGACGTGTCTCCGGTGTAACATGACTTTGCACGTATAACGAAGTACATTTAACCAGTGAGGCTCCAAGGTATCATTTTCTTCCCGATTGATCATACATTTACTAATTAGAGAGTCTTTACCAAAGACCATCTCCTTCGGTTTCAGCATTAATCATTCATTTTTGCTATATGCAAACCCTCGAATAAAGCACTAGCATCGGTAACAGAGATAAGGAACAATATTTCATTAGATCGCACACAAACTGCAGAAATACCAAAACCAAGCCATATAAATACATTGCAATTTGTGCTCTTTGACCTGAATGTGAACATCTTTTCTCTGAGGTCTTTACTTGGCTCTCTCTGCTGGCGAGTGGGTCTATGAACCAAACGCTCTCATTGTACTGAAAATCATTTCTATGTCCAGATTCACTTGGATGGACATACAACCCCCCCCACACACACAACCCCACACACACAATCCCCCACACATACCCAACCCCCCACACACACCCAACCCCACATACACACCCAACCCCACATACACACCCAACCCCACACACACACACACAACCACCCACACACACAACCCCACACACACATCCCCCCACACAACTACACACACACACAACCACACACACATACACAACCACAAGCACACACACAACCACTCAACCACACACACACACACACACACCCACACACACCCCCCACACACACAACCACACACAAGCCCCCCACACACACACAACCCCCAAAAAACTACACCCACACACAACCACACACACATACACAAGCACACACACAACCACACAAAACCACTCAACCACACACACAACCACACACACAACCACACACACACAACCCCACACACACAACCACAACCACACACACAACCACAACCACACACACATCTATCTATCTATCTATCTATCTATCTATCTATCTATCTATCTATCTATCTATCTATCTATCTATCTATCTCACTCTATCTCTCTATCTATCTATCACCCTCACTCTATTGCATCACCACAGCGTCACTCAGGGGCACCACAACATCACTATGCACTACTACAGCATCACTGAATGCCACAGCATCACTCGTCGCCACCGCAACATCACTCAGCGCCACCACAGCATCAATCTGTGCAACTGGATAAATATGTTCTCTCAATGTTTCAAGCTTTATCACAAAAAGATGTTAATATTTCACTACTGTTCTTGGATTTTCGTCACAATAAAATACACTAAACATAATCTTCACAAAAGTTATTTACAAAAGTTTAAGCTATTGCCATTATAAATTCCAATACCTTTTATTTAAGTATTAATTATTAAAAAAAATGAAAAGCCATTGTTATTTGTAATATCAATACATCTAAGTCACGTAAATACAACACATATTGCATTACAAATGCTATAGGTGTCACATTTGCGAAAGTTATAACTATTGCCATTGTAAATGACAAAACTATTAATTTTGCTATTTTCAAAACCAACACATCAATAAAAAATTGTCATTTACAATACCAATAGCTCAAACTTTCCTAATGCGAGACCTATTGCATTGCAAATGCTTGTTTGGGGTTGGGAGGGTACCCAGTAAGCACTGTTTGATAGAGATGTCTATACTCACTGCTGTTACCGCACGGAGGGTCTGTACCAACTGGCTCCAGTATTATTACAAACGTATTCAGCTCCAGGTCATGTGTAGAAAGGTAGCCGGGTGAGTGCCTCATCGTGGGTAGGACGATGTGGTTCCCAGTGTAAATCGTGCTAGATGCTGTGGTGTACGTATGTGCGATGCAAGTAATGGAATTGGATTAGCTTAAATCTGCAGTGGCCAAGTTAACACACAGCAATGCCTATGTTGTAGATAACTTTTACTAATACATAAAAAGCCAAACTACACGTCAGGGGGGTGTGTGTGTGTGTACATAACAGCCATTTCTGCCAATAAAGTAACATTGAAATAAATTTGGCATTTCTTTACAAGGTAGATCTAACTCCGGGATAAATATTACTCATTGAATGCAAAACACCTTGTGCAGTGGCTATAGTAGGGAAGAGAGCTCAATGTTGAGTGTAACATAGAAAACTATTAATCAGTGCTTATTTTGAGACAGTGGTTTCCAGTGCTCGGCACTGGCACTTGATTTTCAACACGGGTACATGTGACAGACTGCCACACGTTGTTTTGTCTGATTTAGAGATTACTATGACAGACAATTATTAAATCAATACATATTAAAAAGGACTATTACCTGCTTCCCAAGCCATTCTTATAAATTTCGGAGCGTGGAATAGTCCGAATTGTCACACTTGTAGGAGTGCGATGGTAGGTAGTTGCGTTGTTACTATCAGTGGCAGCGTGGCAGGGCCAATATGTAGCGCAAGCAGCAGAGACCTCCTGATGTGTGCCCTGGCACTTATTTATTTACAAATTAAGCACTGCTATTAATTACTACAGAGAGCCTCCCCGTGGAATACTGAATCGCTGCTGGTGAGACGTAGAACCCAAAGGCATAGGTTTTTGATTGGATTATAAAGATCTAAATAAGACATTTTTGAAAGAGGGTTTCCCTTTGAAGATAGAGATCTATTTGCTAAAGGAAGTCATGCAGCATGAAGAGTTATTGAGAAAAAGGCCCATTCTACAAAGAAGGAAAGTATAAAATCCTCTTACCAGTTATAAAAGTCTGGGAAAACACAGTTTGTTAGTAACAAGAAGAGGGTACAAAGTTCCCCGGGAAGAGTGGTAAGGAAAGAAGGTGTGTGTGCCAGTAAGAGGGGGGAATCCCCTAGTTGGAACTAAAACCCTCACACACCCAGCAAGCTAGGTGTCATGCTTCATCATATGGGTTCTGCTCCTCGTCAGACTGGCGCTGCAATGTCTGACGGGCTCCTGAAACCGATGCTCTTTATCGGAGATCTTTTGTTCCGGCCATATGGTGCATGTGTGTGAGAGGGCAGGGGGAGTGTGGTCGTGATAGGAGAGTGAGGATAAAAAAGGTAAGTCAGTCCACAACCTATTTTATTCCTGTGGTTGGCTTCCTTAGTTAAAAGGGGTGTAAGGGGAGGTAAGATGCCCTGAAACTGTAGCTACTACCCTAAAGTATGGTCAACATGTTTCATGCCTGATGGCAATTCTTCAGGACCTTAATAAAACAGTACCACACAGTGAAAGCTAATGGTGAGTGAACAATTTTGTGGTGAGGTATACAACTTTATGTTGTTGATAATACTGGGTTGGCAGGCCGATTGGTCCTGCTGTAGTATTAAAACCTGTAAAGATAAAGATGAAAACAATTCACAAAATTAACAGCGTCAGTGAAGTCTTTCAAAGTGAAAGATTTACCCAACTGTAGTGCAGGCACACACACAAACCTATTGTGAAAGATAGAAACCGTGCATGTATCAAAACAAGTTGTTGTTGGATTTACAGGATCAACTTATATGTGACACACCATGCAACGTTAATGACGATGAAGATATATAGGTAAAAAATGCTGCAATGCAGGACAGGATTGTAGTAGGGAACAGGCTTACCCTGGAAGATTCCCTGAGGTACCTCACAGTCTGCTCCCGTGGGACCGGCTGATAGGTAAGGTACCTAGTAGGAGGGGAATCATTGTACATTGTCAGGGAGTTGTTAATGCAGAACAATGGGTCATCGGTTCATGGGATCGTGTGGCTCCCCACCAACCTGGGCATGGAGAGGGAGGTTTTGACATATTGCCTCTCACTTAAGCCGGCGAGGTACCCCCGTAAATAGCCCATGCTCCCCGGCATGGTATGAGCAGGTCCAGCAAAGTGGCCAATGCGGTAGAGTACGCGCCGCGCCAGGCGCCCGCAGCAACCGAGTCGCGTCCCCAGAAACAAAGTAAAAGGAGCACAACAAGGAGCCACAAAGCAGCCCCGGACAGCGCGCAGACCCACACCGCCACCGTACCAGTCCACATAGAAACACCGCTGCATGGTCGCGTAGGGCTACACAGGAGACCCTGCGCCCCGCCGAACCGAGAGAGCAAGTGGCCAAGACTCACCGCCTGTCTGGGTCCGGGATTTCGTAGAGCATAACGGTTAATTCTTACCTAAGTACGCATCCGGTCCTGGCCGGTGCACCTACCCCACGATCGGCGTCTAGGACAAGAAGCGGAGCAGCTGGTAACGGTCAGTGTTAGGAGACCGTGGATTAAGTATCCAGCTTCCGCATACGTAATTGAGTCCTGCCGCCTGTGTACCGCCCCCGTGGTCACACTCGCGCATGCGCAATGAGTCTGCATTCTCAGTATTGAATCCACTGGTTATTGCGGTGGCCATATTGGAAGGGAGCGTTCGGTCGCTTAGGGTGGTTCCCGAGTGGGGATTTTCATGGAAATTAGAATCTCTACGAGGGTGTACGTTAATCCCCATGTAGTTAGCTGTCCAAAGAAAGAGAGTGTCTAGTATGGATACAGAATGGATGCAACGGGGATTCATACAGCAGAGGAACAATCGAGGGAGAAGTGGAGGACCCAACACCCGGCAAGATTAAAAGTATACATACAAATCATGTGTGCTGACAGGATGTATTTGCACAGTGTATGTAATGGCTGATAAGGTATAGTGGGGATTTTTCAAACAGTGTATGATCCCAGGGAGAAAACAAGATTAAATGACAAGGTCAATATAGTTACATGCCTTGGGGGGTCCCTGGAACTGAGTTTATTCAACCTCAGGCTTAGTGACAGGAGCGTTTTAGTTACATATTCAGGGAAGCCCATGGAACTGAATCATTCAAACCCAGGGAGTCCAATTGGAGACGGTGGACCCATCTTTGCTCTATCTTAAATAGAGCTTGTTTGGAAATAGTAGGATGGGACTCCAAAACCAGCCATGTGAAAACTGTCTGCGGAATGATTGTTTAAGCAGTAATGTTCATACAATCTGGTATGTGTTTTGGAGCACCTGATGTTACTTTTGTGCTCCATTATTCTCACTTTTATCTGCCGCATAGTCATCCCTATGTAGTTCTTTCCACATGGGCAAGTGATCATGTAGATACACCTGTGCTATTGCAATTTGTGTGTTTACGTAGTTGCCACAAGAAGGTTTCTGAAATTCGCACTTCTTTACACTGAACTGTCTGTGGACAAACGGCACAGCCACCACAGGGGAAGTGTCCCACCACTGGAGGTAGGTCCCACAGTGTTCTCTGATTACCAGTCGTGTTTTTCTTAGGACGTGTGTGTATTAAGGCGTCCTTAAGGTTAGCTGTTCTTTTAAAGGCAAATCTGGGACTAGGAATTTCAAGTCCACTAGAGTTCAATATGGGCCAGTGTTTATTTATAGTTTTTTTGAGGAAGGACGAATTTGGAGTGAAACAAGTAACACATGTTATCTGATTATCTGGAGGTTTAATTCGTTGTTCCAACAGGTTCTCACGTGGGTTGTTAAGTGCTCTTTTTCGTGACTGGTTTAGCAATCTGGTGGGGTAACCTCTGTCCTGCAATTTATGTTGGAGTAGGGTCGCTTCCCTTTGGAACTCTGATCTTTCTGTGCAGTTCCTCCTGACCCTGAGGAATTGCCCAAATGGGAGATTGTCCCTCAGGGCTTTGGGGTGATGGCTTTTGTACAGTAACAGGCTATTTCTATCGGTGTTTTTGCAATAGAGGGTTGTACTCAGCCCAGTAGGATTGAGATTGACACAGAGGTCAAGAAAAGGGATGGTGGTTTCATAGATGGTACCCGTAAACTTGAGGTAGGGGTTTTGAAGATTAATCCAGGCACAAAACGCCTCACAAGTGATTCGGTCCCCTTTCCAGAGGATGAGGATGTCATCAATATACCTACGCCACAGGGTGATATTGGCGAGGTAGGGGTTGGTTTCAGACCTTATCTTGTTTTCCTCAAAAGTAGCCATATAGATACATGCCAGGCTAGGGGCAAAAGTTGAACCCATAGATGTCCCCTGGATCTGGTGGTAAAGTTGGGACCCATATTGAAAGAAATTTTCAGTCAATGCCAGGGAAGCGCATGCCATTATGAACGAAACTGGAGTAGGGGATGACCATTCCTCCAATAGCAAAGTGGATTCAACAGCCTCCAATGTGGCCTGCTGAGGAATGTTTGTATATAAAGCCTCAACATCCATGGTTAGGAGGAGATCCACGTTTTCCCTCCCCTCAATGGATTCGATGAGGCGGAGGACATCCCTGGTGTCTTGTAAGTAGGATGGTATTTTTCTTACCACTGGTTGGAGAAAATAGTCACAAAATTTTGACAGTGGCTCAAGCACTGAGCCAATGCCAGAGACAATAGGCCTCCCGGGTACTGGTGATGTCCCTTTGTGAATTTTCGGGAGGGTGTAGAAATATGGAATGACAGGGTCTGTGGTGACTAGGAATGCTGCCTCATTCTTTGAGATCCACTCATTTGTCTCGCCTTCCAAAACAAGGCTTGCAATTGTACCGCTAAGTCGTTTAGTGGGGTCTGACATGAGTGGTCTGTAATAGGTGGTATTGGACAGTTGGCGTTTGCATTCAATATCATAGTCGATACTGTTCTGGATAACAGTAGCCCCACCTTTATCGGCCTGTTTAATCACCATGCTGGTGTCATTACCCAGTGTTTGGACAGCCAATTTCTGAGCGTTGCTAAGGTTTTGGTACGAGTTGGTGGTGGATTTGTTCTCGAGACTTCTGAGTACTGCCTTCTCAAAGGCTAGTATTTCAGGGGGTACCATTGAGTCAGAAGGGGTGAAGGTAGAAGGTTTACGTAACCCCGTATCTGTTTTGTCTAGGTCAGGTGTGTCTGCGAAGAAGGAGCGAAGGCGAACCTTCCTAAAGAGTTGTTTCACTTCGCACATTTCTGTGAAGCTATCGGGTGAAGGAGTGGGAACAAAACCTAATCCCTTCTCAAGGATTTCTGTCTCCAGTCTGTTCAATGTTCTATTTGATAGGTTCACTATTAGACTTTCCTGCCTCTGGTTGTGCTCCTGGTCTCTACCGCTGTCTGTGCAGTCGGTTGGTCTTGCCATTGGACAGTCTTTTGTCCTCCTCGCTTGCGCCCTCTTCCTCTGCCCCAACCTCTGCCTAAAAAAGGTGGGGTAACTGGATAGAATTGTGGAGGGCCATCAGCAGAGTAGCTGGTCTTATTATTGGTGTAACCCTCCTTGAGATAAGGATAAACCTTCTCCTTGTCGAACTTGACTATGTCCTTTTGCAGTTTTGCCATTTTTTGTTGTATCAGAAACTCTTGGTTATCAGTGATTTCCTGGTTAATCTCCGCCAGTTTAGCTGTGAACGGAGTTTTCTTCATTGTGCTTTGAAGCGATGTTTCGATTGCTGCGATCTTGACAAGAAGAGCGTCAGCTAATCTTTTGGCCGTTTTGACAATCAGGAACAGAAGGTCTTTAGTACACTTCCAAGAGATATGACACCAGTCAATTTTAAATTGACCATCTTCAAGGAACAACCTTGGCATGATGTTTACTATTAATCCCTGGGGGGCAATCTTGGCCCTGAGGTACTCTGTCATCATTGCCCCGTGTACAGTAATTCTTAGCCATTCTTTTTTAAGCGAGGTAACCGTAGTCCAATCCTCATTAGAAGAACTTGAGGCAGAGGCCCCACCCATTCCAAAGAGTGAGGGAGCCGATCTGAGTGCCTCTTCTATGGTCTCTTCATCTAAACTTAGACCTGTTATATCCTCCATGGTGAGAGAATATGTGTACCGATCCAAGTAATGACTGGTGGTGAGATGAGAGTAGAAATCTCAGAAAAAAGAAAGAGAGGGACCCAACTGTACCAGAACTGTGTCAGTGGGCAACTTATGGTCCTCGCAGTAATAGATAATTACTGTAGGTAACCTCAAAAAGTCCCGCAAGAATGCACTTGCGCAGAATATTTTAACAAAAGAGGGACGGAGATAGGACAATATTTTACGGGGTCCAGTGTACTGGTCCAGACACTAGTAACAAGAAGAGGTTACAAAGTTCCCCGGGAAGAGTGGTAAGGAAAACAGTTTGCTCACAGTCTCAAGGAGTTCATGATAAATTCCCTGGGATGCCCCAAAAATACTATTGTCTGCCCCCCCCCCCCCACCACCTCCAACCCCCGACACCAAACTGTGTTAAATCTTATTTTGGTTGTCCGACCATTGTCCATATTGACTGAAGCTATGCCTGACTTTCAGGATAACCTCTGACTCTATAAATGATTCCCACATATATGTGTCACTTTCCTTTGGACATCTCTGATTTAATTGCTGAAATGCATATTGTGCACTGAATGCTTTATAACAAATCTTTCTTACTAGTTAGTAATAGTGTTTCATGATAATACTACTTGAAAAAGATTCTCTCAGATATAGAGAGTGGGCGTAGATTTGTATATGTTAGCATCCTTTTTGACTCATGATAAGGACTGCGTCATGATTAAACTAAACATGTGGATATTTTATATAACTCTCATTAAACAGAGTGAATTCAGTAGGGAAGTGGAGGATGAAGGTGGATCTGTTGTGGTTTCCAGTTAAAACGAGGAAATGGAGCCCAAGAAATGCTACATCATGTTTTGTGTGGTAATGTGCTGCATGTGATCATGTGGTAAGGCACAGCCGCGGTGCGTCCATTGGGGCGTAGGGGCGTAGCCCCACCAGCCCATGGACCCGCGGCTGCAAGTGTATAACAAGTGTATAATTAATTGTCACTGAACTAGTATTTTTAAAATACCACATCACATTTTCTGCCGGCGAATCCGGACAGCACCCGACTGAAACGGGAGTTCGCTGTGCAGGGGGCTGGGCTGGGCCGGGCAGCGGGGCTGGTCTGAGTGTTTGATTGACAGTCTGAGTCCAGTGACGAGTCGAGTCCGGCACGAGACACTGCAGGCACATACCTAATGCGCAAGTGCTGCTCGGGGCTGAAACTAGCCCGAGCATGTGCATGAAAGTTCCCCCAACTAATGACCGATTAGTAGAATAGTGACAGGGGAGTGCTGGGGAGCCCCGGTCTTAACAAGGGCGACAGGGCGAGCAGTCATTGTGCCCCCCAAGCCAATCCTGGCGCTGCATGCAGCGCCAGGATTGGCTGGTCACTGCGCAGCAGGGCAGGGCAATCCATTATTGGTGCCGCGGTGGGTGGCTCAGCCGCACATCACAATGGCCAATCACTGTGTATGACTTCATGAAGTCATGCAGTGATTGGCCATTTGCGGCGCTGCTGACGACGTAGGAGGATGATCCGGTTCTGGGCTGACTCGCCACGTCGAGGTGACGTGCTGTGGACTTTGGTCGTGTGCGCACCACCTGCCAGCCTCTGTCTGCTTTGCGGCCTGCTCATCGCCTGCAGTACAAGTCGATTCGACTACTCTTCTAGTGAGTATCTTGTTTAGAATGCCTTCCTTTAACTCATGGCAATCTTCTGTTATGCTTGTTACATATAATATCTATGCTACTATGGTCCATATGTTACATCTGGGCTATGTTATGGTTCCTGCACTTCTTGTCTGTAGTATTTATCTGACTCTTGCGGATTCTTTTTCGTCCCTTTCTCCCAGGTATTTAGGTTTGGAACCGCCTTTACTTTTGTGAGCAGGGCCCGTGTGTGAGGGGTGGGGGGTGGTTGTGCTTGTGCTAGGACCCCAAGTGCCTCTTGTCAGCGGAAGAGGCTCAGCAGTACGTACAGTACGTGTCACTCTGTGGTTTTCACTCCCAGTCCGTAAACCGGGTCCTGACCTTTTCTGACAAGTGTGCCTCAACAATGCCTTGGAAGCCTCTTCTCGGAAGCCAGAGAGTGAGAGAGTGTCACCACGTGCAGTCAGTCCCCCGCGGATGTGCTCCGAGGCGCTCTGCTGTGGTTTGCTTCTCGACACCGAAGCTGCTGCAGCTTCTGCTTTTTATCCTTGTACGGCTCTCAAGGCCAGAATAAATCTGTGTTTCAAGTCAAGCAAGAAAACAAGGCTTGCCTTTGGTACCAGAAGCAAGTATATCGGCTCCGTACTCCGTGCTCGAGCTGCTACCTTCAGAAAGCGTCAATAATCGGTTTGTGCTGCCAGAGAGGCGGCGGTGCGAGGCTTTCATCAGCGGGGCTTTCATTCCCTCTCATGTCTTGAGGTCTGCATTCCTCTCCTCCACATGGACTTTGTGCTGTGTCTGCTGAGAGGCCTGTCCACTCAGCAGAAGGACGTGGTTTCAATACTTAGTCCTGCCTAGAGGAGGAAGGGCGCTCACGTGCTTCTCTTCTTCGCATATTAAGGTTCACAAATTTCTGTTTTTACTAAACTCCACATATAAACACAGAAAAGAATGTTTGCCATCACTTCTTCGCATATTAAGGTTCGCAATTTTCAATTGTTACTAAACTTCACATATAAATGCAGAAAATAATGTTTGCCTGTCTATGTTTATTTTTTATAAATGGAAGCAAGGGGAGGTAGGTGTTTTGAGCTACTCTCAATGTTGTCAGTAATAACTGCCAGGCCAACTGCAAAGACAATGTTGTTGTAGTTTTTATATAGAGCTTTAAACCCCATTTGGGCCACCAAAGCGCATTTTCCGACAGGTGGTATCCTGCATCTTAGGGGAGTGTGTGGTTGTCAGAGTCCTGTGTTTGTTAGGAGCCTGTGTGGGGAGTTGTTTGGTGTCGTGCATGAATGAGGAGAGCTGCTTTTATCTTGTCTTGGGGCGCAGTGCCTAGAAGCAGTGTCAGATTGGGCCCACAAATAGGCCCAGGCACTCCCAAAAAAGTGGCTCATGGTTGCAGATGGTTACTGTGCAAACATTACGTTTATGAGGGGACCAATTTTAGGAGACGTTTGCACTAAGTTAAGTGCTTTAAAGCTCGTAAGAGGAGTAACTTTGGTTAAGATTGAAAATGACATTATTACACTGAAACTCATCCACAGGTCACATGATGTTCAGCTTCAGGTTTTAAATCTCCATCTCACCATTAAGCCCGTAAATCTTCAGCTCACCCTTAGGTCCCTCAGCCCCCATTCACCCTGAGATCCATGAATGTCCTTATCGCCATCATCCAGAGGTATGCTGATGCTCATTTTCCACTGACCGACAGAGTGCCAAAAGATCATGCTGACCCATAGGTCTGGAGATTTGTGTTCATCCTCAGGAACCCGGGATGCTTGCTCACATTCAGACCCAGAGTGTTTCACTCCTCAGCAGTTGGTCCCCCAAACTACCCTCAGGATCAGTAAGGGCAGTTCCACCCTGAGGTGCCCAAGGCTCCTGTTCACTTTCAAATGACATTAGAATCGCTGTCACCCTTAAGTCACCTGTTATCTCTGCTCACCCGTAGGCCCTGTAGCTCTTGCTCACTCTTACCTGAAAGATCCTGGCCGCCATCATGTCTGTAAGGACTGTGTTCACCATTGTCATGAGTCTCCAGAAATGTCCTGTTTACCTCCCAATTATACTGGTACCCTACTTACCCTGAGTGTCTCAAGCTCCTGCGCAACCCCAGAACTCCAATTCTTCACCCCATCTGCAATGTTCCTCTTACTCATACTTGGGTTCCCAGTAGCTGCCTTATTTATTAAAATCCCTTAGGCTGCTCCCCAAACTCAGTTCCTTGAGGCTCTTGCTATCTCTCAGGTACCTCTACGGCTCTTGTCAGCCCCAGGTGCTTAACTTGCGCCAGTGGATGGAGGTGGTGGGCACCCAGACTTACTTTTTCATCATCAGAATTTTCCCACGGTCAAGAGAAAGAAAGGCAGAAAAGGAAACAAGACTAAGGAAGAGAAAGATAGGGAAACAGTAACAAGGGAAAAATCAGGGGTGAAAAGGGTACATGTAAGGGTGAGAAAAAGAGGCAGGAAGTGTGGAATAGTGGAAGAGGCATGAAGTGGATTTAGGCATATGCATCCTTGGTAACAAGCCACCTCGCCTTCAGCCACGCCAGAGGCAAGCCCATAAGAGAACCTATGATCTTTCTACATATTAAGCACTGAAAAGTCCCCATTCGCACATCCACACTGAAGTCACTCAGTTATTCTGACCAGGGCCTGCCGCCCTCGAAGCCAAAGTCACCCCAGGCAAAATGTCTCAAACCAGCTCCACTGTGCAGGAATCAGCTACAAGAACGGACACGTGTGGGCTTTCAGCCTCCTAGCCTTCAACTCACCAGCAACATGCCAGAGTGGCAGAACTTGCACTCAGTCCCATGTTAGAAAAGCTCACTCTTCCTGCTGAAAGAAGATTACACTGCCATTGTGCCTGATTGTATCTTCTCATGGCTGTATTAGTGCACTGCTGTGTGCCTGCTAGTAACATATTAGACTCTTGGTAAGTTTCAGCATTTTATGAATTACAAGGTGCAGCTTGCTTCTTTATTGGGAAATGTTGGTCCTGTCACTGCTACTCTAAGAGCTCTGCCCTGGCTCCTTGTGCACCAAGACCTTTTCTTCAAGGCTCTCTGCCGCAGAGGATTTTTCAAATGTGGCCCCCTTTTTCCAAAGAGTGCTTCTCCTGCCTCCCACCATTTAGACTGGGGTGAACCCCCTACTGGAACATTCAACTTTTTATTTGAGATCGTCTCTTTAGGAGTCACCATTGTGATTGCAAAGCATTGAGGTGCATTGGGCGGGCCCCAAGTATTGGAACATCTTTAGGTGATGTCCAGTCATGTGACTTTCTGAAAGCGCTTATGATCTTCTTTTTCTGCTATATTCACTTGCCTTGGGCTATAGACACCCTTACCAGAGTTTAATGCTTATTGTGTTATCTTCTTTAGCCTGGCCTAAGGGTAGCTTAGAACATCTCACCTTCCTTTGTAATAAAACAAATCATAAATCTATGTTTTTTAATGCATACGTACATGCACAGAGGGCTTTGGATCAGCCCTCTTCTGCTCTTTGTCAGTTGAACTGGCTTTCGCATTTTGCTTCCTTCCACCGCAGCCGCAGGCAGTGGGTCAACTCACCTCCTCTACTAGTTCTCTTGCATGGTGGGTGACTGCATTTTGACTACTGACGAGCACATGTCTGCCCAATAAAAGGTGCACTTCAGTGTCAAGGCTGGTGGCCCAATACTTTACTTTTTGAATTAGTTTTTCTTTTCATTTATAATAATTATGTGATTTTGTTAGTCATCCTTGAGTGATTAAACTATACCGCCAGCACTTTGTGCTAGACCCTCCACAGCCAATCAAAAGCAACAACCGCTTTCTCAGGTGGTGCTGCTTGGAGTGGGCATCCTCACCATTCAGTGTTTCGTCCTCTTTCTTTGCAGTATTCAAATATAACGATTACTCCAGCATCACTCACATCGAGGCCCAAATCACATACACCTATTCAGGAACCATATGCCCCTTTTCCTGATAAATACTTCTAACCACAGATTTTTACCTTTACAATATTTCCCAGGCACTAGAGTCTCTCTCTCATACCGTCAAAATGAAGGGGGTCGGCGGAGGTAGTTTCTAGGGGGCCAACAGCATTTTTTTTCTCCTGCCTTTGATTATCACTCTCTTTGCCTCTGCGCAGCAGCAGCTTTGTCAGATGCACAGCTGCTGACTGAGGTGTGCAGGCACCTGCTGCGTTGCATGATTCGCGAATTAAGGTATGCTTCTCACCAGTAGGTGATTTCTGTGGTGCGAGAGCTTCATTTTCGGCTGTTGGTTGAAACTGGTGGAGGGTGGGTCCGGGTATTTGCCTGTAGCTAGTGTGTGGATGACAACTACATGCAGTGTCCTGCCTCTGACTGCTCTGAGGCCAGTGTTCACGACAGAACAGTATATGGAAATGCCAGGCTATGCTTCCTCTAACGTGGGGCAAGCGAGCCAGACACATTTCTCTTATAGTCTGAATTCAGCACCTGAGCATAATAGGACAGAATGTATGAAGCTCTGTGGTTATACTGAATAAGCAGCTACCTATGTTATGCCATCTATTAATGTAATAACTGCACTTTCACAATTGCTTTATTAACCTTCCTGCTTTCTCAAATTTGCTTGAAAATGCACGATTTTTCTTCTTTTTTTAAAAAAAATTCTTGGGGGGGGGTAACCCCCCTTTTGGGGTTCGGGCTCGCTCAATGCGCTCGCTCACTACGGTGCAGTGTGCAGATCACTTGCCGCCCCACCACTTTAAAATCTCACCCACCGCCCCTGGTAAAGCAACACATCCTTCTGGTGCTGCAAGGCTCAAAAATAATAATTACAGTGCTAAACAATTTTATGTTGTTTAATCCCAATAAACGAATGATTGCAGTTTTGTTACATTGAATAAATGAAGGCTTAAATTACATGCAAAACTATAAAATAATGCTCTATATTGGATTAATGCCCCTGTAAAACGTATACAGATTGCTTTGTATTAAATAGTTTTTAATGGAGTTATGCATCTATAATCTGTATATAGATTGCTCTATATGTATGTGTAGAGTAAATTTCAAATCCTTATATGAATAAACAGTATATAATTGTAATGAAATATTGAATTGAATCGACGTGGATTGTAGACTAGAATCAACGTGGGTGTGAGGACTATATATGTTTTACCATCTTTCAGTGGCGCCTGGTGACATTTAAAAGTGGTGCGCGTAAAAGTTTGGTATGACTTTTATGTAGCGAGCGACGCAGGCAAGCTTAACGGACAAACAGGGGTGCAGGCAAGATCCTCCTCCAGAGAATTTATTTTTAAAAAAGATTGGCAAATGGTGCATTTTAAAGCAAATTAATTTATTGATAAAGCAAGGCTTATAAAGCATTGGGAACGTTTATTTATTTATTTTTTTAATTCAGATCAGAGCATAAGCCAATCACAGAATACTTACATACATTGCAGTTCATTGTTACACATTCCATCGACATTTTACCCCCTTAAGTCCATAGTACCACAGGCATAGGATTATTCCACATATTAATCTCTCAGCGTCCCACCATCCTCCCCATCAGATACCTCGTCTGTCTGCACTCTTGGTGGCTCACAGATGTAGCCTCTAAATTTGTTCCAGGCCCCCAATATCTTATTCCACTTTCGAGGTCAGCCTCGATTGACGAACACTGCTTTTTCGACCACCATAGCGGTGCCCATGTCTTTGCACCATGCGGCATGCGTCGGTGACTCTTCCGAACCACATTTTTGGGCAATATTACGCTTTGCAACCGTTATCCCCAGCGTGGCAGAGTCCTGTGCTTGGTGAGTAGGGTCATTTGGCTCCCAGACATTCAACAAACACTACCCTGGAGAGGACAACGTGAATCTCACACACAAGATTCTGGAGCGCGGACTGCCTCCTAAGACATACCCATCTTCTCACTCGTGTCCCGATTACCAGGGGACGCATGGAAGGATTCTTTTCCACCCTTCCGGTTTTACTTTTACTTAACCCGTGTCGCTACCGGGTCGGAATTATCACAGGTATTGCGATTACACTGACCCTTTTGCCAAACATACAGTCCTGAAGAATCACAATTGTACCACATTGTGACGAAACACGTGTTAGCTAGTTTGTTTTTTCTGTATTGATCTGGATTGACATAAGAAAATCCTTATTTATGATACACCTGATGTCGACCTCTATAATTTCGGCGACGAAGAATGGATGACATTTATTTAAAATTTACTTGGTACACTTGAACCACTATCCCTATACGTGTGCACAGGACTTGGCTCTAAATTCAACAAACACCTCTTGGGCTAGGACACCAGTGACACATCCTCTGTCTGTGATATTGTTCTCATCACTTTTATCCAATATGATTCTATCTTCGGACATTGCCATATGGTTTGAAACAATTTACATTCCTCCCCACACTTTCGTAGGCAGAATGGGTGCTGGATTGCCCCTATTTTGCAGAGGGTTAGTCTAGTGTAGTAGGTGCGATGTAATATTTTGAGTTGTACTAATCTGAGCTTCGAGGGTATTCCCACCTCACACGGGGGCGCTTTTGCCTCCTGTCATTCAGTGTCATCAAGTTCCCCTAAATCTCTAGACCATTTTTCCCTGAGCGCTGCAGTAGGATCAGGTAAATTGTTAACTAGCTTTCGGTAGATAAAGGAAGTGGCCTTTTTATACATGTGGTCAGTCAACAGCCTATCTTCTAGGGGAGTGGCCTCTGGGACCCCGGTGCCAGGAGGTAAGGCTGCTTATAGTGCATGTTTGATCTGTAGATATCAGAATATTTCCGAGGGTGCTTGGTCATACTGTCCTTGCAGACGTTTAAATGTGATCTCCGCCCCTTTATTCCATAGGTAGCCGACCGTGGAGATGCCGATCACATCCCATTGGGCAAATCTCTTACTGTTCTTGAGTCGCCCAAGCCGGAGTGTATCCCAAGCGGAGTAAGTTGGGTTATGACTCCTTGCCAGCCCAGTTTGGCGTGTACCGCGTGCCATATGTTGTCTGTAAGGATTGTAGGTCAGATTAGTGAAGGAGGCCGTTTTTATTGTAAAGGTATGACAAAATTCCCTCTTCTCCCAGCCCATGTCTATCTGCTTGGAACCTGGGGTCCGCTTGCGGGCATGGATCCACTGATTGACAATTTTCAACTGAGTTGCCCAGTAGTACAATTGGATGTTAGGAAGAGCTATTCCGCCATCGTACCACCCCCTAACTAATTTGTTTTGTGCTATGCACACCGGCTTGTTTCCCCACAAAAGATTGGCGACCTCCGCCGCTATCGCCCTGAAGGGACTTGGCGGCACTGGGAATGGTGTGTTTTCCAAAGCGTTCAGGAATAGGGGAAGCGCCATCATTTTAAAAAGAGCTATAAAAGAGAGAGACATAAAATAAAATCCGGATCTCCCTGTGACCACCTAACATCCAAACTATTTACTACCCTCACTCCAGTGTTGGCCCATCCCCTCTCCTGCCTCCTAAACACATCCCTGAGAGAAGCGGAATTTCCTCAAATCTGGAAAGCGGCTAGAGTAAAACCTCTACTAAAAAAGCCTGGTGCGGATGCAAATACCTTTTCAAATTATCGCCCCATCTCCTTGCTACCTTTCTCGGGGAAGGTGCTGGAGGCATTTGTAAATGAGCAGTTGAGAAGCTATCTCGAGAAGAACAATCTACTTGACACCTCACAGTCAGGTTTCCGTGCGGCACATAGTACGGAGACAGCCCTGATAGAGGTGACGGATAACATCAGAGGTGCCCTTGACAAGCGCCAATCATGCATTCTGGTACTTTTAGACCTATCAGCTGCCTTTGACACCATCTCCCACCATATCCTAATCAGACGACTGTGGGAGTATGGTGTCAAGGGGCAGGTCTTAAAGTGGTTCATTAGCTATCTGTCAAACCGAACCACCACACTGCAATTAGATGAAACCTTAGCCAGCACACGGCCAGTTACAAGGGGTGTGCCACAGGGCTCTATTCTCAGCCCCTCACTTTTTAATGTTTATATGGCCCCCCTGGCCAATCTCATTAGGGCACATGGATTTGACGTGTTATCATA
Source organism: Lissotriton vulgaris (assembly GCF_964263255.1). Classification (NCBI taxonomy): domain Eukaryota; kingdom Metazoa; phylum Chordata; class Amphibia; order Caudata; family Salamandridae; genus Lissotriton; species Lissotriton vulgaris. The sequence goes on from NW_028247263.1 coordinate 125,892, forward strand.
TGCTGATGACACGCAAATACTTGTTACCCTTGAACATGATATTAATGACACCAAAAAACGCTTTAAAAAGTGCTTAATAGAGGTTAAAAACTGGATGAGTCTAAATCATTTACAACTAAACGGCGCAAAGTCTGAAATAATGACTTTCGGTCAAGCCAGTGCACACTGGTCTCAGGACTGGTGGCCCCCGGAAATGGGGGAATGTCCGGTCCCAAAAGAATCTGTCCGCAACCTTGGAATTCACATGGATAATAAATTATCCATGAAGGACCACGTGAACCACACTGTTGGAACCTGTTTTGGAATCATGCGAAGTCTCCGTAGAGCCTTTAAATGGATACCAAAAGAAGCACGTAAAGTTCTAGTTCAGGGCCTTATTATAAATAGGCTAGATTACTGCAACTCCATTCTGCTTGCCATAAATGAATGCCACATAAAGAGACTGCAAGTTGTTCAGAACACTGCTGCTCGTCTGATTTTAGGACTCCCTAAACGATCCCCCTCCCTTCCTAGCCTGAAAAATTTACACTGGCTACCCATAAAAAAGAGAGTCATTTTTAAAACTATGTGTCTGGTCCACAAACATATGCATGGCACTGGACCCAAATACTGGAACCAAAAACTGACTTGGTACCAGCCCGGACGAGAACTGAGATCTATCTATAAGTTCCAACTTACGCCATCTAGAATACAAACAGTCAGGAATGGGGGACGTGCTTTCTCACATATGGCACCTCTCCTATGGAACAAACTTCCTCTGAATATTCGTGCAACGACCGAGCACATGAGTTTCCAAAGACTGTTGAAAACATGGCTCTTCAGCTAGGTCTCCGCCTTTTTCGCAAGATCTCTCTCCTTTTTACTCCGGGGTTGTCCGCATGCGCCATGAGACTCCCTCACGGGACGTGATATGTTTTGCGCAATACAAATTTCCAGACTAGACTAGACTAGACTAGCTGCCTTCCCCAGCAGCATCAGTGGCAAAGTGCCCCAGTGTATCGCATCTCTTTTTAAATGCGCTAGTGGCGGCATTAGGTTCTCTTTGAAGAACACGTCCGACTTAGCCGTTATATGAATACCCAACTACCTAAATGTGTCCTCAACAATCTGCAGCGGACAATCTCTGGGGAGTTGCGGCGGGGGGCCATGAAGCACAAACAAGACCGATTTGGACCAATTTATGATATAACCAGATACCCGGCCAAAGAGTTCACAAATATTTAGGAGCACCACAATGGATCACTTAGAAGAAGCCATATATAATAAAACATCATCCGGCATATAATGAGATAAGGTCTTCCCACCCTTCCGCCCATCTAATTCCACAAATCATTGGTTCCCATCTAATCCACGCCACCAGCGGCTCCAGCACAAGAGCGAACACTTGTAGTGATAGTGGGTAGTCTTGGCGTGTCCCACGTGTCAATGGAAAGTCTGTAGACATATGACCTTTTGCTGTAACATGTGCCATTGGTTTAGTATATAGTAGGCATATACACGCATAAAATTTAGGGCCGAAGCCTAGGTGAGTAAGCACTGCGAAAAGGAAGGGCCATTCTACCATATCGAACGCCATTCGGGCATCTAAGGAAAGGATAATGGCTGGCTCATGGATATATGGTATACGGGCCATCACTCCATGCAGGCGTCTCAAATTAAGAGCTGTGTTTCTACCTGGCATGAGTCCCGACTGATCCGAGTGTATCAGGGTTGTAAAATGCGGGGCCATTCTTATCGCAAGGAGTTTCGCAAGGATTTTAGCCTCTGCTTTGATTAAAGATATGGGGCGGTATGAGGCGCAGTCTTCGGGGGGCTTACCAGGTTTTGGGATCACCACAATGGTGGCCGTCTTCTGATCTAGTGGAAGTTCTCCTGACTGTAGACTGTCACAGTACATATTTAACAGATGTTGGGCAACTATCCCAGCCATCTTTTTATAAAGCACAATGGGTATCCCATTGGGGCCCAACGCCTTCCCTGATTGCAAAGACCCGATCGCCACCCGTATCTCCTCGGCCGTAAGATCAGCCTCGAGCGTGAGAGCCGCTTCTGGTGCGAGCTTGGGCATATTGATGTCTCGTATGTAAGTCAGTGCTTCTTCCGTAGTCATGGTGGACAATGACGTGTAGACCTGCCAAAAGTGGTGCGCCAATGTGTGTACCATCGTCTGTGGGTCACCCACCAGTAGATCATCTTGTGTTTGGACTTGGCTACCCATTACTTCCCTTTCTCCCATTTGTCGAGCCAAGCCAGGAGCTTCCCGGCCTTATCGCCGGTCTCGTATATTTTATGCTGTGTGGCCCTCAGTTATGACCGAGTCACTTACTTGAGATATTCTCTGTGTTCCTGTTGTTTAAGACGTAGGCACTGGGCCATGGTTGGAGATGGGTTGCGTGTGTATTGTTCATTGGCGTCATTGAGATCTAATTGTAATGCGTTCAGTTCGTGCTGTTTTTCGCATTTGTGGCCTGTAATAGAAGCAATGGCCTGCCCTCTAATAACAGTTTTATAATCCTCCCACAAAATAGTTGGAGAGCGAACCGATGTGATGTTTTCTAGGAAGTAATGCTGTGCCGTTGTGGTGACTGCTTTCAAGATCTTGGGAACATGTAAGTAACCACGGTATATAGGATAGGGTCGTTGCCTCACTCTGTGGCAACACTCGTATGTTAACAATATTGGGGAGTGCTCCGATATACCCCTGGGATGGATTTCAATATTTGCCACATTTCTTAGGCTATCTGCTGAAGCGAGGAAATAGTCTATTCTAGAGAGACTGTTGTGAACTCCGGAGTAGAAAGTGAATTGTCGTGTAGTGGGGTGGCGGTATCTCCACACATCAGTGAGTCCAAGAGCGTCTACAAAAAAACCCATACGGGTGACGCCAGCCATGTGTGTGTCTTTGCGGGGTGTCGGTCCAGGGTACCATCAATCGTGGCGTTAAAGTCTCCCCCAATTAGTATTTCTACCTCCGGAAGTGTAAGCAAGAAGTCACTAAGTGCTGGGAGTGTCACTGTGTGAAGGGCTGGTGTAATGTAAACAGATACTGTATTAATAGTTCGCCTGTCCCATTGAGCAATAAGAACTGCGAAGCGGCCAAAGTCGTCCGTCTTCGTCTGGCGTATTATTAGTGGTGACTGCTTTCTGACCAATATACCTACTCCTCTTGAGCCAGAGGAGAACTCGGAGTGTACTGCGATCTTGAGGCCCCATCTATCTAGTGCTTTGCAAGTGGTGCCAGTTAGATGCGTCTCTTGTAGCAGCGCCACCTTCGGAGAATATCGTTTTAAACACTGTAACACTAGTCCTCTCTTTATTTTGTCCCCCAGGCCATGTACATTCCATGTAATCAGCGATAGGGGAGTCACTGGGGTTATGGGGAACGTCTGCGGGTTAGACTCTCGTGGGTCCTGTGACATTGTTTCTAATTTTGTGGGTATGTATTGTCGTGAAGTCATGCCTGCAATGCATCTGGAGTGCAACATTCGAGAACGTCTTATATAAAAGTGCCCTTTCGAAAACTGAAAGCAAGAAAAAACATAACCTTATTAACAATCCCACTCTCTCCACCCCCCCTCCCTGCCTCCCTGCTTGACGGACTTAACACTACCCGCCACCCCAACTGTGCAGAGTGCTTGATACCAATCCCCGTTACCATAACTTGGGGTTGAGAGTTAGCGCACGCTTTCCATTAGAACCCCCCAAGCATCCTCATTAAACGCGGCTTCTCCGTCTGTCAGATACATAGTCTGGAACTTCGTTTCAAGGAGGAGAGGTATCAGCAGCAATTTCTATTAGTCTCTGTAGTTGGACATCGCAGTTCTCCTGCTGCCCGTGGTCAGTTCAAGGGGATCGTGTCTTCAGCCCAGTTGACCGGCCCCAGGGTGGCCCCGGTGTATTTGAGGTCAAGAGGGTCCAGCTGGTTGCCTCCCCGCAAATGCCATCATCTAGTTCTGTGTCACTGCCGAGTGTGATCTGATGGGTTTCCTCACTCCCGTTCATCTCCCATCTCGTGTTCCCTGCGGTTCTCCTCGAGTCCTCCTGCTCTTCCCGATCGTGTGGCCTTTCGCCATTCCTGCATATCTTCTGGCGACAGAAAGAACCATGTTTTCCCCTCTGCCTCCACCCTTAACTTCGCCGGGAACATCATGGAGTATTTGATTCCGCATTTGCGAAGGGTCTTCTTCACGTCAAGAAATTCTCGACGCTGTCTAGAAGCTGCTGCCGTGTAATCCGGAAAAATGGTGATTGTAGCATTGTCAATTCGTATTGGGGGGGACAGTACGTGTAGCCTGTAGTATTACGTCTCTGTCTCGAAAGTTGAATATGCGGGCCAGAATGGGACGCGGCGGCGTTCCCGTTTTTCCCCTTCCTCCTGGGACCCAATGCACCCTTTCTACGGAGAAGTAGTTGTAGACACTTCGTGGTTGGAGGTGATTAGTGATGAGATCTTCAACAAAGAGATCAAGAGCTGGGCCACCTGTCCGTTCCGGCACACCAATAAGGCGGATGTTGTTCCTCCATGAGCGCCCTTCTTGATCCTCCAGCTTCGCGGCCATCAGCTTGTTGTCTGCCATGAGTTAGTTAACTTGTTTTTTTAAAGTGGTTGTGTCCGACACTAGAGTTGTCATGGTTCTCTCCACCTCCGTTATTCTAGTGGACAGTTTGTTAAAATCTGCTCGGATCAGGGAAACTTCTACTGTAAGGGCCCCAATGCGCGTGTCTACCTTGGTCAGAGCGGCCATAATGTATTGTAGGGTGTGACGCGGGGGACCCGGACAACTTTATGCAGTTTACCGTTCGGCCACCCCCTCTGAACGACGTCCTGTTACTGTCGCCCCTTTCTAAACAGCACCAGGAAAACTGGAGTAGAAACGAGGACGCTCCGCCCGGACTCGGGTCTGAGGAACACTGCTTCTTTAAGTGGGCTGAACTCGATCCGAACCCCGCCCAGGACTCAGAGTTAAAACCCAGCCCTGAACACACCCAGGTGTGTTCATCACCCGGAGGAGTAGGTGGTTGGAGAGACGTGGAGAAGAGCGACGGAGCGGAGAGAAGTACGGGAGCTGAGGAGCTGTGGAAAACCGGAGGAGAAACTAAAGCAGAGAGCAGTGACGGCGGAGGAGCCCGGAACATCGAGGAGGAGGAGGCGGCTGAGGCGAGCCGGGAGTGAGAGACGTTGACTACAGCAGCAAGCCAGGAGGCCAACAGGAAGGCGCTTCACCCAGTCACACTTCAAGGGAAGTGTGGCTTGCACAGGTACGATCTCGCTTTGCGGGTTGGGTTGGACGTAGGTGGAACAAACCACCCTGAAAACTCACACTGCATCCTCTGCACTACCCCTCCCCCTTATCTGCACTGTACCGCCACCGAGGGCTTTGTGGTGTGTTTTTGCACGTGTGACCCTCACTCCCCTCCCTACTCACTGTATATATATAAGCGAGGACTAAAACCTGCCCCATATCTCTTTTTCCGAGCTGGAAGGCGCCAGAGCAGAGGACCGGACTACTAGTCGAAGAAGCCCTCGGGAAAGAAGAGGAACTGGATCGGAAAGACGCAGGGAGCGGCGTTCCACCACAGAGGCTGCAGCTGAAATACCCCTTCCCTACTATCGCAAACTGATACATCACAGACGCCTTCTACAAATAAAGCCTGCGTTGCCCACAGTACCTGTCTCTGTAAGTCTATTCCCATCGCAAAGCCCACAAGTGGTGGAGAATGCGGGCAAGCGTGTGACCATCTGGGACACAAAGATGGAGGAACTACTACAAGCATTAATTAAAGGCCAAGAGCAAGTAGGTTGGGCGGTGGAGCAGCAACTCGCTTCCGCCCAAGCCGACAGGGAGACGTTTCGAAACACCGTCTCCACACAGATTGAAGGACTGCAGAAAGTCATACATGAAACCCCTAGCATTCCCCCAAGAGAGAGCGGAAGGTCTCACCCCACCCCATCGGGCTTCTCCCTACAAAAATATATAGCCGGAGATGATCCTGATGCCTTTCTGGTCAACTTCGAGAGGGTCGCTCTGGCGTGTGGGTGGCCGGTAGAAAAGTGGCCGCATACCAGGTGGCTAATAATACAGGACAAATCCCTTATGGTCAAATCAAAGCTATCATACTGGACCATTTGGGTTTAGATGCAGAGGCATACCGAGTCCGGTTTCGCACGGAGAGAGGGACTCCGGGAGAAAACCCAAAAACCTTATTCTTTAGATTGAAGATGGCGGCAGACAAATGGCTCACTTCAACAGTGAGCACCAAGGAAGAAATAATGGACAAAGTGTACTTGGAGCAGTACCTTGAAGCCCTGCCTTACGCAACTCAGAAATGGCTAAGGCAGTACTCTAACCTAACCACCGCTCAGGCCATGGAGATGGCTTCTACTTTTGCCTGTGCACAACCCCGTATACACCCAGGCGAGGCAGACAGGGCAAACAAACCCGTCCTCCGGTTGGAAAGGAAGCCACGACCACCCCCTGGCCTTCCCTTACCCCGACCGACGACAATGGAGGCCCCTGTTTTCAAAGGCCCACAGTGCTTAGACTGTGGTGCATGGGGCCACATTGCTAGATTGTGCCCCCAGAAAAGGAACCAGGAGGAGCCAATGGATGTTGGATACTTGCCCAAAGCGATCATGTTCACCGCAGAGCTTGGAGGGGCATTTCACGTAAGTGTATGGGTGAATGGGGCCAAGGTCAGGGCACTTTTAGACTCTGGTTGCAAGCAGTCTGTAGTGCAGGGGGGTTTTGTGAAGACCCAACAGATAATGCCAGACACTGTGGTATACATAAAATGCGTCCACGGAGAAATAAAGAGTTACCCAGTAGCTTACATACCCCTAGAACTCGGGGAGGGGAAATCCCTAGTAGTTAAGGTTGGGGTTCTTGACACTCTTCCCGAGGAATTGATCATGGGGACGGACAACCCCCACTTTCTCGATCTATTTTCAGGGACTTTACAGAAGGAGAAAACCCCAGGGCCCATTCCCGTCCCCGCCTTAACCTCCCCTGACCCTTGGGTGGGCGACCGTAGCTTCAAATTCGCACAATCAAACGATGCCACCTTGTTTAACGCCTGGGAACAAGCACATGCAGACAAAGACAACCCCGCTCCCAAGTATCCCCGGTTTGTGATAAAAGACGAACTATTATACCGGCAGGGTAATCCTGACGAACCCCTCCAACTAATAGTACCAGTATGTTTCAGAGAACAGGTCATGTTTTATGCACATACGCATCTGTTGGCCGGTCATACCGGCAGCGAGAAAACTACCCAGAATGTACTACGGAGTGCCGCTCGAGAGAGGCTCTGAAAATCGGATTCTGTTCCCTGCTACAGGAGTAGCTTGCCAAGGTCCCTGCTTTCTTCTGGACCCCTGGGTGGAGTGACTAACCTTTGTGGCCGCAGAGGAGGCGAGAGGCGTGGCGAGCGGGACTGCGAGGACCAGCATTCCTGCTGACACCGACAGCTGGTTCCTCTTCCCGCCCGAGCCGCGCCCCCTCCCAGTGCCACGCCTCCCGCCTGACTGCACTTTACCTCTCGTGGCCCCCGCTCCGCGGGAGCCGCTCGAGAGAGGCTCTGAAAATCGGATTCTGTTCCCTGCTACAGGAGTAGCTTGCCAAGGTCCCTGCTTTCTTCTGGACCCCTGGGTGGAGTGACTAACCTTTGTGGCCGCAGAGGAGGCGAGAGGCGCGGCGAGCGGGACTGCGAGGACCAGCATTCCTGCTGACACCGACAGCTGGTTCCTCTTCCCGCCCGAGCCGCGCCCCCTCCCAGTGCCACACCTCCCTGTCAACCATAAGCGAGCCTGGTAACGCGCACCGCGGGACGCGCGCGGGACGGAGCTCGGGGCGAAGACCGGGCAAAGAGCGGGCCGTTTGAGGCCGTTCGAGAACGTGAGAGACCGGACCGGGCCCATGCTCTAAGCTCTGCTCAAACGGACCACAACTGTATGTACCCATTTAACCTATCGACATTGAAATTGTTCATTCTTTAGCTACCCACTAAGACTCAGTGAAATACACTCACCAAAAATGAATACGAGGGGTAGCAAATCAAAAAAGGTAAAAAAAGTTGGGGTCGGCGAGCAGCTGTTAGGGCCCATGGACGACTTCATCACTAAGGCAAATACCTTCATTGACCAAAGTATTAGTCTGATTGAGGGCAGAGTATCCACCGATCTTGCTATTGCAAGGCGATCATCCATGGGGCTATTGGCTGTAGCAAGAACCCCCGAGACAGAGGGCATTTTAGCGCAATCATTACAAGGTAATAATAGACTCAGCCTTCCGAACATCGTAGACCTTTCAGCCTCCCAACTTTCCTTATCAATCTCAAATTCTGATCTAGAAAAAACCCCTGACCTTCTACTTGAACACACCCCAGAGGAAGTAAGACAAGCAAGAGGGAGGAGGGAGGGGGCCGTTAAGAAAAGAAAGGAAAAGGAAAAGGTAGATAAAACTGCAGTCATTGATATGGCTGACTCAACTGATCCTACTGTAATTTCAAACCCGGTAGGGCCAACCCTCCAAACAGTTGATATCACTGACCACCACGTGCTGATACATCATTCCCCACATAATATACCAGATACTATCACTTCAGGTTCCCCTGCCCTTTTATCTCTCAGCAAAGAACCCGACACTCTCGAGCTGGTAGATAAAATAGCCTCACTATTAAACTCCTTCTTCCTTCCCCTAGAAAGTAGATTATTAAATATTGAAACTCAACTGTCTAAACTTGTAGATTCTACAAAACCTAAGACAATTCAAGAATCTCAAAAAAGGGGACAAATAACTTGGCCGTACCTATTCCACAAAAGAAAACTACAACCTTAGTCTGCCCATCTCCTAAACAACAAATAGCAGCAAAGGCTTCCACAGTGGCGAAACCCCCCCCCCCCGAAAGCTACAACGCTTACACTTCAGACCAACACGTCTCCAAAAACACCAGTAATAAAAACACCAGTTCTAAAAACGCCAGCCCCAAAAACTCCTGCTCCCAAAAAAACAAATCCTCCAGCAAATAAAGGAAGCACGAGAGGAGCACATGAGGGCAGATTTCCTGTTAATCTGCCACCTGAGGCATGCCCATTCGTGGTAGTGATGACTGGTGTACCAGAATTAACGGGGGAGACTGTAGAACCTAATTGGTCCTTAAAAAATAAGGTGCAACACTGGTTAAATACAAACCGACCCATTCCCCCCAATTGGTCAAGCAGGATATCAACGGTATGTAGGACCCCATGGGTGGGACATAGCAAGAAAGTAATACAGGGAGATTGCATTGTGATCACCTTTGAGGATCCAAGAGTAGTTGAGTACATTTGCTCCTGGGAACATCACAGCACAACCGGTGGGATTGACACAAAGTGTCTTTCCTTTTTCTACCCTAAAAGACATCATAATAGCTACTTTCGTGAATTTGATAACACCTGGCATAAAGCAGTCCCACAGCCCTGGGAATTCGACATCCCCAGACCAAAAATGGCCCCGCGACATAATGATTATGATAGCACCTGGTGGCCGGTGGACCCCAATTATCAGCACCATGAGGGCCCATGGCAGATCGCGGGACCACAGAATAGAGGTAGAGAATGGGAACAGTGGGGCGGACCTCTACAGTGACCATATAGATCCACCTATAGAGAAACGCCACATTGGGAGAACTGGTCGGGTATACCGACCATGAATCGGTTCAGTGGCCTAGAAATGGTCGACTGACCATCAGCTGAAATTCCAACTCTTGAACAAATTATACCAGTTCCAGATCCCTTAGGAACGATGACCGCAGGGCCAGAAAATAAAATACAATTTTGGTCTGTTATTTTCTGGAATATTGCAGGCCTCTGCCCAAATATAGAGGATGGCTCCGCCACTCACTTCCTTGAGGAAGGCAAGATAATATGCCTACAAGAGACATGGGCCATGAAGGAGCTACACCTTGTGGGCTATAAAACGCACTTCTCCCCAGCCCTTTCAAGTAATGCGGGTAGGCCTAAGGGGGGCCTGGTTACTTACATAGCCGATACAATAACAAACTTGAAGATACTAAAAATAGAATCTGCCCCAAACTTCCAACTGCTTTGCCTCTCGGTAGGGAAAAAATCCACTATCATCCTAATAAATTTCTATAATAATTTAGAGGACGACCATTTTATCAATACCCTATCGGATAAGAACATGCTGACCAAACATATCTTAGAGGATTCCATGGCACTGGATTGCGTGCATAAAATAGCTTGGCTTACCTATGTTAGGCACTTTTTCTCAGATTTGGGATTAGAAAAGTATTATATTACACCAGAGACCCTAACTGAAATAACCAAGAAAGAGCTGAAGCAAATAGCTATGAACCATCTACAGACTCTCAGAATCACCCTGCTATCAACTAAACAATCCGTACTGCATGCAAATATGGTACAGCTTACCCCGCAAATCCAGCCCTACCTCACATTAGAAATCAGCACATACGACAAGATGCTCCTGACAAGGTTTAGACTCAACCTTTTTCATAGGCTAGTGGCCTTCCCAAAAAAACATACTTGGGACTTAAATCTGGCTCATTGCCCATGCGACGACATGTCCCCACAGTCATGTATGCATACGATACTGTTTTGCAAATATTTTCATACCCATAGAAAGATTTGGCTATTCCCACTGTTAAAGTGCTGGGGTTTCAGACAGTGTCGTCCCGCCATGCTATCTTTACAGATGTTAGACTCCGAACGTACCTGTTACCATGTACTAAATTTTCTAAAATGTATTATCAGGCACAGGAACAACCTCTAAAAATTGAATTATTTGTATGAACTCATTCTTTTTTAAATCTTGGAATTCTGCTAAAATATATTTTTGACATATCCGACAATTTTTAATATGTAAATGTATGAATTTTGCTGCTGCTTTTATGGTTCTGCAATGTCAAAAAACGAATAAAGAAATGTATTATTATTACTACGGAGTTTCTACTGGCCCGGCGTCTATAAAGACATAAAAACCCATTGTCAGACTTGTGATATCTGCCAGCGAAAGAATACGCAGAGACCTCCAGGAGTACCCCTTCAACCCCTTCCTATAATAGGGACTCCTTTTGAGCGAGTGGCCATGGACCTCATAGGCCCCTTCCCCAAAACACGACGAGGGAACCAGTTTGCTCTAGTCATTGTGGACTACACCATAAGATTCCCAGAGGCTTTTCCGTTACGGGCACCAACCTCCAAGACCATCTCAGAAAAGTTCCTGGAGCTACTCTCAAGGGTGGGGTTTCCCAAAGAGGTCCTAACAGACCAAGGCACCCCTTTCATGTCCCGGGTAATGAGAGAAGTATGCCAGCTCTTGAACCTCCACCAGATCCGGACCTCCGTATATCATCCCCAAACGGACGGACTGGTGGAGCGTTACAACGGAACCTTGAAGCTGACCTTAAAGAAAATGCTCACCGTGAACGGAAACGACTGGGACTTACTCCTTCCTTTGGTCCGATACGTAATTAGGGGTCAGAGCAGTCTAGGCTGTTCTTCGTTTGAAATGCTTTACGGACGACAGCCCCGGAGCCTTCTGGAGATGACCAAGGAGGTCTGGGAGGCAGAACAGCGAGGGGAAACAAAGACATTGTTGCACTACAGTCAGAACCTGAAAAACAAGTTGGGGAAGATACGGGATCTGGCGTATTCCCGTCTGGAAGATAGCCAGAAGAAGCAGAGTATCTACTACAACAAGGGAAAAAAATGGAGACAGCTCGCTGTAGACGATTGGGCACTTGTGTTGTTACCATTCACTACCAAGAAGTTCCACAATGAATGGCAAGGACCCTTCTGGGTGATAGAAACCATAGGAAAGACCACCTACAAACTACAGCTTTCGGGGAAGAAAACTCAGATCTTCCACATAAACTTGCTGAAGAAATGGCTGGGTGTTCCACCCATAAGCCACCATCTGGCCGTTCCCACAGGACCCAAAGAGGACACCACCCTAGACGAGCTCGTGATCAACGAAGACCTCTACCAGACTGAACAGGAAGGGTTACAGAGGATTCTACGTCCCTTCTCACGATTATTCTCCGACGTACCCGGGAAGACAAACCTAACCGAGCACCGACTAGAAACCCCAGTCGGGGCCACGGTTAAGCAACGACCCTATAGGATACCCGCGGCCAAAAGAGAAGCCATATGCCAAGAAGTCCAGGAAATGCTCAGACTCGGAGTGATCCGCCCCTCACGTAGCGAATGGTCCTCACCGATCGTGATGGTACCCAAACCAGATGGAAGTAGCAGATTCTGCATGGACTTCAGGGCCCTAAACGCGGTGTCCTCCTTTGACGCCTACCCAATACCAAGAATTGACGAGCTGATCGAAAAACTAGGGGACGCTCAATACAACAGCACCCTAGACCTGACCAAGGGATATTGGAAGGTTCCACTAAGAGAAAAAGACCGAAAGAAGACCGCTTTCGCCACCCCAGACGGACACTACGAATTCAATGTACTACCCTTCGGGTTACATGGAGCGCCAGCCACTTTCCAGAGGTTGATGAATGAAGTACTAAGAGAACATCAAAGCTTCAGCTCAGCATATCTGGACGACATCATAATATTCAGCCCTTCCTGGGAGACCCACCTTCAACACCTCCAAACCATCCTACGACAACTGGAAAAAGCTGGGGTCCACGTAAACTCCAAGAAGTCCCGCATAGGGTACCAGAAAGTAAAGTATCTGGGATACATGCTTGGACACAGAGTTATAGAACCGCAGATCGAAAAGGTCAGAGCCATAGCAGACACACCTTTTCCCAAAGCCCCTAAAGAGATGAGGGCGTTCTTGGGATTAGTCGGCTATTACCGCCGCTTCATACCATCGTTTTCAGACATCGCTGGCCCCCTTACAGACACATTAAAGAAACAGTCGCCAGCCCCGGACTACCAGAAGCCCACCCCCGAGATGTGGCGGGCATTGTCCTCCCCCGACTTCTCCAGACCATTTATACTACACACTGATGCCTCCGACTTTGGAATAGGGGCGGTACTATCCCAAAAGACTGACGCGGGAGTTGAGCACCCCATCCTATACATAAGCCGCAAACTGTTCCCAAGAGAGGTGAGGTATCCGACAATAGAAAAAGAGTGTCTCGCCATTAAGTGGGCCGTTAACAAACTGCGCTATTACCTGGAGGAACACCCATTCACCCTCTACACAGATCATGCCCCATTGCAGTGGATGAGCCGCAATATATCCAACAATTCGAGGGTTATGCGCTGGTTCCATTCCTTCTAGCCATTCTCGTTTCAGGTATGTCACAGAAAAGGGAAAGACAGTGTTATTGCCGATTACTTGTCCCGATTCCCTCTCCCCGATCGGGAGAATCCTAGGGGGGAGGTGTGTGACGCGGGGGACCCGGACAACTTTATGCAGTTTACCATTCGGCCACCCCCTCTGAACGACGTCCTGTTACTGTCGCCCCTTTCTAAACAGCAACAGGAAAACTGGAGTAGAAACGAGGACGCTCCGCCCGGATTCGGGTCTGAGGAACACTGCTTCTTTAAGTGGGCTGAACTCGATCCTAACCCCGCCCAGGACTCAGAGGTAAAACCCAGCCCTGAACACACCCAGGTGTGTTCATCACCCGGATGAGTAGGTGGTTGGAGAGACGTGGAGAAGAGCGACGGAGCGGAGAGAAGTACGGGAGCTGAGGAGCTGTGGAAAACCGGAGGAGAAACTAAAGCAGAGAGCAGTGACGGCGGAGGAGCCCGGAACATCGAGGAGGAGGAGGCGGCTGGAGGCGAGCCGGGAGTGAGAGACGTCGACTACAGCAGCAAGCCAGGAGGCCAACAGGAAGGCGCTTCGCCCAGCCACACTTCAAGGGAAGTGTGGCTTGCACAGGTACGATCTCGCTTTGCGGGTTGGGTTGGAAGTAGGTGGAACAAACCACCCTGAAAACTCACACGGCATCCTCTGCACTACCCCCCCCCCCCTTATCTGCACTGTACCGGCATCGAGGGCTTTGTGGTGTGTTTTTGCACGTGTGACCCTCACTCCCCTCCCTACTCACTGTATATATACGCGAGGACTAAACCTGCCCCATATCTCTTTTTCCGAGCTGGAAGGCGCCAGAGCAGAGGACCGGACTACTAGTCCCAGAAGCCCTCGGGAAAGAAGAGGAACTGGATCGGAAAGACGCAGGGAGCGGCGTTCCGCCACAGAGGCTGCAGCTGAAATAGACCTTCCCTACTATCGCAAACTGATACATCGCAGACGCCTTCTAAAAATAAAGCCTGCGTTGCCCACAGTACCTGTCTCTGTAAGTCTATTCCCATCGCAAAGCCCACATAGGGTTATTTCTTGCGGTGCTGCATTATTTCCACTGGGCACAGGTTGGCTGTCCTTATCCACAGGGTCCGTCTGCTTCTTGGAGTAGGCATATTTATCCAGTTTTTCCTGATTCAGGCCTTTCAGATTCCTGCTACTCATCCTGGCCGTCGGAGTGAGTGTGCACCTGTCCTGGGATCGAGGGTGGTAATCCCCGCCGGCAGCCAGGAGGTTAGTCAGGCCCACGCAGCCTGTCGGCTTTCCCACCCCTTCACCACTCTCTTGGTGCCTCCACCGTTGCTCTCAGTTGGATGAAAACCCTGTGTGTGTGGCCTGTGTGTCTGACTGAGTTCAGCCCAGGGATGCTGACACACTGTCTTTCGGGAGGGTCCCTCTCCCTTGCAAGATGCTTTGGTCCTGGCCCTCTTCTTGCATCACGTTCTGTGTTGGTGCCGCTGCGGTGGGATCTTACTGCGATGATTCATGCAAATACATGCTGTGTCATGCATAAAACCACCACTGAGGCTGCTGGTCTAAACATGATGGGGGGTTCTCAGAGACTGGCCCTCCCCAGAGCAGTCCAGGAGTAGCTGTTTAATTATATACCAAAGCGCTGTGTTCTCCAAGTAAATGGTATCTGCCCAACCAATCTCCTGCTGAGTGCGGTGAATCTGGAGCCCCTCATCGGGATTACGCTGTCACTATTAATGTGGGCTTCTACTTCAGCGTTTACATATTCCTCCCGGAGTCGTCGTGTTATGCGGGGGGAAGGGCCTCAAAGCGTGTTCACCCGCCCGCCAGAGCCGGTTACAGAGCTGGATCCCAGCCGCGTAGCCCCTGGGGAGTAGCACGTTTTTCGCCGGTGATAACGCTTACCGGTGGGAACGTTTAGTTTTGAAATCATAAACAGATAAGAAACTGCCCTATATCTTACTGCATTAATATGTTCAACAGTTACAGTAATGCGCAAATTACACAACACGACAACTTCAGCCATTTAAAGTGTGTGCTTGCCCAGTGTCTTGCACTGCATGCGACATCAACTTTGGAAGAAAATGATCCAACTAGGCTTTGGGAAGGACCCACAGCTGCTGATTGCAATCAGTCCTATAGAAATATGTGAAGACAGGTCTTTAAGTGGGATGAAAAATGTGGGGACTCTCAAAAACGGAACAAGTAAAATACATTTTTGTGATTCCCATAGCGTGCTACTACCCGACCAGTATTTTGGTTTCTCTCTGAGATGTAATTGCATCCAGTTATATAACACAACAACTGACCTACACCTAAAACAACAATTGGCTTTGTCTATGGTTGTTAGCTGTTTAACATAAATGAATACCAACAAGGATCCGTTATAAATAATTTACCTTCAAAATGGTTCAATTCTGAAATTTCAATAGTATTGAGACCTGTTGAAGGAGCTTTGGCCTCTACATATGTACGCTTTATGTTAGATATTTATGTCCTTTTTCTCTGCATATCTTATCCATCTGCATATCTTCAACCACCTCTTTTTCCTCTTCAGCACCCTCTTTTCACTCTTCCCCGAATGCACTTCCTTGCATCTCTCTCATTTCACCACTTCCAAACATACACTGCACTCACTCCTATTTAAGCAATGTATTTGCTTTTGCCCTGTAAATATTTTGCCATCTGTGCACCCCCTTGACACACATTTTCACTAAATTGCAATTACAACTGGAATACATGGCCATTGTTCTGTGTGCTCTGCAGTGAGCCGAACACACTGACAGGCACTTTGCTTTGGCTTCACTGTCAGTGTCAGAGCTCTCATTCAATGTCCCTCAGAAACACCTTGTATGGCTCGAAGTATGCGTGGAAAAAAATACAGAAAGAAACACATAGCTAACTCTTGAGGAAGGCAAGATTAAGTAAAACTTGAAAATAATAGAGGAACTAAAACACAGACGTACCTTAACGTTTTTGAACACATTGTTTGTATTTCAATCCATGTTTTTGGCATTAATGTTGTTAAGGGCATGAAGATAGGGCCAGTTTTAATGTCATACATCAGATAACTGTCTACTGAAAGCACAAATATCTCTCTTTGTGCTTAACTCAGACATTAGGATCAACTTCGAAAGGGCACAAGACCCCTCATTGTTGCTAACTGATTAGGCCAGTAAATAAATGACCAGTCTTTCTGACCACAGGAGAAACTGCAGACCGTTGATAAATGTCCTTCGATGTTTGAAGAAAAAGGGGAAACACATTTGCTGTTACCTTTCCTTGAAGCTCACACACAATTGTAATGTTTAAATTGTGCGTTGCAATGAAATGCACCAATGGCAATCCCACTTTTGAACCCTGTCTTTTCTTTTTTAATTCCTTCAAAGCCCGGAGCTTCGGGCAAAGCAGGATTTGTGAGGGTGAAAAACTAAAAACATTGTCAATACATTAGGCCCTTTGTAAACTATATGCATGCACTTGTGAAGGGGCCGTGCAGTGTAGAGAAACAAATACACAGTGCTGTCTACCAGCCGGTCATGGGTAGCAATCACCATTAATAGTTACTACAGCATGTTGTTCTGCTTGATGACATCTGCTGGGGTTTTGAAATGTATGGAGACATCATTCACTGGGAGGCCTCTTTAAATGTAGGTCCCTTCTGCCACATAAGTAAAAAAATATTTGGAATCAGACAGACGTGTTCTGTTGGGGTTGCACTGCTCGTTTGATTTGAAAAAGTAATTCTCTAGGTTAGATGTTTTCAGGCATCGGACAGAAAATGAGATTTGCAGCACGGTGTCAAGCTGCAGACCTGTAACGTTTGCTAAACTCAGCCTGGCCTGCTCGTATTTTGGATCCATTTCACAGTGGAAAAAATCCTGCAGCTCCACTTAAAATGGGCCTGCAAGTGCAGCCAGGGCCTGGGGTGTCACAGTGGGGGAGGCTAGAGTGGTGAGGGGTCTCAGAACAATATACATAACCGAATATTAGCCTTCTAAGCATTACCATTACTGAGGACAAGGCAGCTAAACACGTGCTTCACAGTGCTTGCATCCACTCCTACGTGTGACAAATAGGAAATGGTGGGATCTATGCCTGGGAATGATGAATAGCTGGTCTCACGCAGGGAGGCAGACTCCAATGCCCCAAAGCACGACGCTGACAGCATCACTGGCCTATACTAGTAGATAATGCCATAGACTACAATGGCACTAATTCATTATGAAGGGCTTTAGAATAGTAAGCCCTGCTTCATGAGTCACATCTCAGAAAGTTGAATTACTGCCTGGCTTCCGTCTCCTGCTTCAGTGCGAGGCACCGCAGGCAGCCTGGGACAGATAGCCCAGACTTAAACCCATCGATTTGTTTAGAGATACAATTGTATTGCTAAATAAATTGATCTATTTTATCATTGTACATGAATGTGAAGGAATTTCAGGGGGGCACAGCCCCCGAGCCCGAATGAAGAATCTGCCCCTGCACCACTATGCCCCCCACAAAAAGTAAACAGAGATAACCTTCCACACATATTTATTATTGGCCAAACACTATCCATCTAAGAATGACAGCCTTGTTTTTTCAATGTATTGAACTGACGTAAAGTGGAACCTTATCTGCACCTCTGCCTAATTCTTGCTGCCTCTGCCACAGAATATGAGGTACAGTAATTGTCGGGTTCACCTGGGCAAGGAGAGAGAGTGAGGGTGTAGACTAGAGCATTAAAAACGCAACTAGGGATGCCACGCTATATTAGTGGACCTAATTTCATTGTGTAGTATTTCGTTTTGTAGTGTGTTAAAAGTATCCGTTTCTACAAAAAGACAAGCACTGGGCTGCATGTTAAATGTAGATTTTCCTAGTTGTTATGACGGAAAGTCTTACTTTTATTAAAGACACAGAGGCGAGTATTATGCATTTCTTATCTTGCATATTTATTACAGCAGCCAAGATAAGAGTAAACCACAGTTCCCAGAGGGCCAGGCGACAACTGGGCCATGGGAACGAGAAAAAACGATAACACAGTAACCAATCACAATAAGGAACATAGATAAGAGACCATACTGACTGCACAGCTTCCTCTTTTTGCTGACGAGCTGGTCATATAACATTCGAAAATAAAGGAAAAATAGCCAGAATTAAAGAAAAAGCCAAAGTCCAGGAATAGACATCTTGAACCAAAAGGAGCCAGGGCATCAGTCCAACGAGGGCATCCGAAGAGGGATCCAGAAAAGCCGGAGGAACAGTCCATGGGGGTGAAGAACGAAGCCGCTGGAGAGAAGACCTCCTATGATGAAGCAGGTGGCAAGGCCGGATTCACTGCAGGGAGGGATAACACATGTTAGCAGTGTAGAGGTGGGATAATACTCGCCTCCGTGTCTTTAATAAAATTAAGACTTTCCGTCATAACAACTAGGAAAATCTACATTTTATGGCAAGACCGGAGGCTCCTATTATGCTTGTTCAAAGCATATCAATAACATCAGAAGCTACTGAATGAATCGGCTTACAATAAAACATACGAAAAACACTGTCATTGGACCAATCGGCTGATCTCAGAATGTCCTCCAAGCGGGAGCCAGACCAGAAGGCCTTAGAGGCCATGGCTCCCATGGGCGAGTGCGCTCCGAAAACGGAGACGTCAATACCGGCAAGGGACATAGCCCAACGGACCCACCGGGCAAGGGTAGGGGAGGAGACGGGAAGGTGGGGTTTTCGGAAAGAGATAAGAAGTTGGGAACAAGAGGGCTCTCTGAGATCAGCTGTTTTCTGTTCATACACCTTCAAACACTGTCCCACACATAATTGGGGGTGAGCAGGAAAATAAGGATAAAAAACAGAATCTAAATTGTTTTTTGTTCGTCTGCGAATCTGGAACAAAACACACCTGTAGGGGAAAATTGGCGAGAAGAAACATCTAAAGCTCTAACATCAGAAACTCTTTTAATGGATATTAAACATACTAACATAGTGAGCTTAGCAGATAACATTTTGAGAGATAAGGCAGAATTCTCAGGCCAGTCCGTAAACAGTTTAAGAACCACAGAAACATCCCATAAAAAGGAATACTTAGCCAAAGGAGGTTTGGAGCAGTGGACACCCTTGAGAAGGCGACCGATCAAAGGATGAGCGCCAACTGGTTTGCTATCGATCTGGGCGTGGTTGAGGGAAATGGCAGAACGATAAAGGTTGATGGTATGGTAAGCCTTGCCGGCACTGGCTTCCGAAGCCAAGAAATTAACGATGAAATTCAGAGGGGCTGAAAGGGGATCGATATTCCTTTCCAAACACCAACTTGCCCTAAAGATCAGGCTGATTTGTATGCTTTGGAAGTTCCTGGGGCCCAGGCTTGACTGATAAAGAGAGCAGCTTCTTGCGAAATGAGGACGTTAGAAGGGGAAGGCCGGAAACTTTCCAGGCTGACAGAGTCAAGGAGTTGTCCAGGATGAGACTGTGGCGATCGCCCTGGGGATTGAGAAGAAGATCCTCGAAGGACGGCAGAAGAACAGGGAAGTCTATCACCATTTCCAGAAGGAAGGGGAACCAAATCTGAGCTTGCCAAAAGGGGGCAACTAACACCAGTGAGGTGGACTGTCGGCGAACTTGAGAAAGTACTCTGTTGATCATGAGGAAAGGAGGAAAGGCATAATTGAGGCGTCAAGACCAATGCTGAAGGAAGGCATCTGTTGCTAGGGCCAAGGGATCCAGTCGCCAATGGAAGAACTGGGGCAATTGGGAATGGAGACGGGAAGCAAAAAGATCGATAGAGAAGGGACCCCATTTGTGAGAAAGAGAACGGAAAACGGAGGGACAAAGCTTGCAATTGCTGGAATCTCGAAGGAACCTCGAGTGCCAATCTGCCACCGAGTTGAGGTCTCCTGGGAGACATTCCGCTGTTAAGGAGAGCTGGTGTGCTAGGCAGAATTCCCACAGGCTTTTCGCTAAATCCGCCAGAGGTTTGGACTTGGTCCCGCCAAGGTGATTGATATAGCGGAGGAGGATGGAACAACGGATTCTGTCTTTTGAAAGGCTTTGAATCGCAAAGGAACCTGCAAGCATCTCTAAACAGTTGATGTGCAATTTGGACTCCTCTGAAGACCATGTACCTCCAGTCGAGATTGGACCACATCTGGCGCCCCAACCCGACAAGCTGGCATCAGATTCTAATACAAGATCTGGGGCTGAGGCAAAGACAGTGCGCCCGTTCCACGCATCTAAATGGTCTATCCACCATTGCAGTTCGTTGCAGGATTCGAGATCTAGGGCGACGAGATCTGCGTAAGCAAGACCTTGGCGAAGATGTCTGATTTTCAGTCGTTGAAGAGCGCGATAGTGGAGAGGACCAGTGAAGATGGCCTGAATGGACGAGGAGAGAAGACCGACGATCCTGGCCAGAGACCTGAGGGACAGAAGAGAGGACTGAAGGACGGAAGCAATCTCTGCTTTGATTTTGGAAACCTTGGGAAGAGGAAGACGGAGAGACGCCGCTACTGAGTCCACTAGGAAACCCAAGAACTCCATGTTCTGAGAGGGAGTCAGCGACGACTTCTCGACATTGATGAGAAAACCAAGGTCTAGGAGAAGGGACCGAGTCATTTGTAAATCTGACAGTAGGCACTGTCTGTCGGAATTCAAGATCAGAATGTCTTCTAAATAGATGATGAGTCTGATCCAGAGAGAACGAAGAAAGGTGACCACTGGCTTCAATAGTTTTGTGAAGCACCATGGTGCTGAAGAGAGACCAAAGGGAAGAGAGGTGAAACAGTAGGTCACTCCTGACCATTGAAATTGCGGGAATTTCCAGTGGCATCGGTGAATAGGAACTGTAAGATAGGCGTCCTGAAGGTCCAAACGAACCATCCAATCCTTGGGACGAAGGGTGACCCGTAAGTGAAGAATCGTCTCCATTTTGAAGTGACGGTACACTACAAACTGGTTGAACCACTTCAAGTTGATTACTGGATGAAGTTTTTTGTTTTTCTTTTGGACCAGAAAAATGGAGCTTAAAAAGCTTGAGGAGTCGAGGGGAAAGATTCGAATGGCTTGTTTCAGAAGTAAAGAATTGATCTTGTTTGAGATTAGATCGGCCATATGGGAGGAGAAGACGAGAGGAGGAGGGAAAGAGGTCTGGACAGGAGGAGAAGAGAGTTCTATACGATAGCCCTGAACAGTGTTTAGGACCCAGGGGTCTGAACTTATAGTGTGCCATTTTGCCAAGAAGAGTTGTAGACGGCCCCCTACAGGAGGGGAAAAAGAAGGGCTTACCTTGTTGGTTACGGTAGTTTTTCTGTACTCTGCCCCGGAAGCCACCGCCTCGTTGCGGGTAGAATTGGGGTTTGTGGGGGGCGGAGCTTGCTGGCGTCCATGTCGGACGTGTAAGCGCTGAGCTCCTCGCTGTTGCCCTGAAACCATCCTGCAAAATTATCCTAGAAGTGCCGTAATTGCCTCGCTTGTGGTGGCGGGCTTCCCTGATCCATGTAAAGCATCCAGACAAACCTAATCCGGACGGGTTTTGCGGCCGTGCGAGGTGCCACGGAGGAGGACCCTGGTGGCACCGGACCAGGCCTGCAGCCGCGACCTAGCCTGAAGACGCATCCTGACGACGTTGCGTTGCGTGCGGCCTGAGAGACCCTGGTCGTCCCGGACGGGGGGACCCGGGGTCGGAGGTGGAGCGCCCGCTTCCTCGAGCCCTCCGTTCTTCCTGCCACACATCGCGGCGGCAGCGGTGTCCTGCACTGGAGCGGCCTGGGACTTTGGCGGGCATTTATCGAGGTGCGGCTGCGGGGCACTTGAGGTGGCTCCTGTTGGGTGACGCTGCCCTGGCCCCCACATCTACATTGCCATTGTTGTCTGCTGTGGCCGCGGGGGGCCCCTGACCGCCACTGCTACCTGCTGATTGTTCGGCGCCTTTGCCACTCCGACTTGCCTGCGGCGGCGGGAGCCTAGATCTGAGCCCCGGTGATCGACGGATGGACATGTGAGTACCCCGGGGGTCCCGGTAGATCCGCGAAGCGGCAGTGTGCCCTTGCCTCCCCTACAGTGCCTACTGCTGAACGCTGCGCCCTCCTGAATATCACTTAGGATGGGGGACTTGCTGGACATAGTGCTGGCACTGGCCTTGGCAACGCGGCGGGGCTACACATAAGGAGGTGGTCTGATCTGGCACGTACAGGTGCGGGGGAAGCGTTTGACTGCTTGAGGGTACCCCTACCAATGCTCTGGGTCTGAGAAGCTGCGAGATGCTGGGAACACCTCACTCGGAATTAGTTCGGTGCCCCCTCCGAGACAGGCTGTACACATGGGAGAAACGCCGCTCAAGAACTGAAGTGGGTACATTGGCAGGGACTCGTGGTGTGCCACTGCTGGAAGTGTATGAGGGGAGCACATTGTCGTAGTGCCCCCACATAATCCTGGTGCCGCGCGGAAACTGTGCACTGTCACCTGAGGCTTGAGGTCTACGCCAAGGCTGGGAGGGACACCAGAACGTGCCAGCGCGCTGTTGACACCAGTGGTGCGGATCGCCTGCATGTCCGCCAGACTAACCATGGGCAAAAACGATAGGACACAACCTAAACTCACTTTTGAACAGCGTCGAGCCAAAGGGTCCGAAGTACAGGCTCCGGAGACATCCCCCAAAGGAGCGGCCTCGGTGGGTTCCGTGAGCGCAGATATCCGTGAACTGCTAGTCGCGATGGAGAAAGGGATACAGGACAGTATAGCATCGGTTGGGACTAAAATTGATGCCCTATCCTATCGCATGGACCGCATGTCGGAGCGAGTGGATAAACATGCTGAGCGTCTGATATCGACACCAAAAACAGGGTCTGGGCTCACTGGCAATAAGGACAAGCCTCACCAGAACAATTATAAACCAAAAAGCGGTACCAATATTGCCACACTACTTGTGTTGTGGATCACGGGTGATCGCTCGAATCACTGACTCAAACAGTAATTCTCAAGGAATCTTATTTCAGAATGAATCAAATTTGTTTTATTTTTTACTTAATGCATGTATCAAATCAATGTGCACTTTTTTTCTTTTTTTCAATAGAAAACATTTCTTTAGTTCCACATCATAGATCACAATAAACACAAATTAAACAAGAGACAAAAAGAATGTAGTGTTTTCACCAAAATCACGACTTGCATTCAACATTCACACCACACAACACATACTATCTACATACATTACAGTTTTTTTACAAATATTTACAATATCACAATTTGAAAAAACAAAGCATTGGAAATGAGCAAGTAAACAATGTTGGTATGTTTCCGAGTTAGTCAAGGATTCCTAATGCTGAGTAGAAGAGGTCTACGCGTTTCGATAACCCCTTGTTATGGGGAAATCTCATCAGGACCATATGCCTGTGAATGGAGAACGAGATTGGGTCAGGCGGGTGGACAAAACCAAAGCCTCTCAACGCTACAGTGGGGATAGAGAAAACTAATCATACCTCTCAGTTGCTGGCTTCACTTTTGTGGTTGTAACTGTGGACAAAAGATGAAGTAACTTTTAGCCTCTAATGTAAACAAGACAGGGAGGCGTTCACACAATCTTGAAGGAAACATTAATTCGTGGCTACTCACATAGTCTTACGCCTGCTGCGGCTGTGTTATTAACTGGGTTGAAATTCGGGTGGAAGTGGATATCTGAGGGGGATAGAAAGGACTGGTTATAGAATTTTATGAGAGGAGCTCGTGTCAGTGATCGTAATAATCTGAAGATGCGACTTGCTTTTATTATTAGCGCGGAGAGTTCACGGGTGTTTGTGTCCGCATGAAGCAATGTTGCGGCATGCTCCGGTTTCCTGAAAGGGAAAGGGGGCTGGAGTCAGGTATCCAATTTGTTTGTAACGGTCGCCTCTCTGGCGATGTTCGTCTCACATGGTGTTTCAGTTTACCTGTTTGGGTTGTGTCCGCTGTGTCAATCGGGGGGTCCGCGCTCTTCGGTCTCTGTTCGTAAGTCCAGTTACCGGCACCATCCAGTCGGTAACCCTGATCTCGCGTCTTGTGGTTTTACTCACTTCCTGGTTCCCAAGGGATTATGGGGATTGTAGTTTGGATGTCCGTTGTCTTGGAAACGGATCACGTTTCTGTTCAGTTTGGTAGTGTGTTGCCTAGTTCACAGTCTGTGTGGGAGACAGTAGTCCGAATCTCGGTATTTTCATCTTTATTGACATCTCACAGGCGGTAGAGCTCAGAGAGTTCATTGAGGCCATTTATCGCTGAATTGAATTTAACTATCAGCATGACTTCAGTGTGTGACAATTTCTCTTCAATGTCACCACCTCTGGGGTCTTTCTCAATTTTTGCAATCACTGTCCATCTTAAGTCGTCGACGGTGTGTTTGTGATTTAACCAATGATTTACCAGTGGGGCCGTTATCACATTCTTTTTGATGCGTGATTTGTGCTGGGTAATGCGGCATCTCACCTCCTGGCTTGTTTTTCCGATATAAAGTTTATCACAGGGGCATTTGATGCCGTATACGACGTACTTCGATTTACAATTTGTAAATTTGTCGTGTTTCCAGGATATCTGTTTATGTTGAAACAGATTTCCTTCTTCTGTACTTGCACAACAGATACAAGAACCGCATCTGTGGTGACCTTGAATCGGTGGTAATCCTAGCATAGTGCCAATTGTTGGTATATTTTGTTTTAATGCTGCTCGAACTAAATGATTGGCCACGCTTTGGTCCTTTTTGAAGGCAAATAATGGCTTCTCTTTCAGTGTCTCGTCTACATTTTCCACTAAATGCCAATTTTGTAAAATTGCTTTTTTGAACACATTTGAGTTTGGGCAGAATGTAGAGACACAAACAATCCTGTTTAGAGTCGGTTTCACCTTATTCGTTAGCAGTGTATCTCGAGGGATATATCGACGATGTCTTTTTGACTTGGAGAGGGACGGAAGATGATTTGAAGGAATTTCATGATTGGTTAAATTCAAGAACGGAGGAAATCAAATTTAGTATCAACTACTCTCAAATAAAAATGGCATTCCTCGATGTCGAAGTTTACCCGACTGATGAGGGTTTGGTCACAACACTATACAAAAAAATGACGGACAGAAATAAGGCATTGCACTTTAACAGCAGCCACCCGCGTAATTTGAGAGAAAATCTCCCATTTGGACAGTACTTGCGGATCAAGAATGTAGTTACGTCCTCCCCGGACATACAGGGTGTCTCGCTCGAATGGCCAAATGCCCCTAAGTTAGCAATCATAAATGTGTACTCTCGTCCAGTTGGTCCCACACTAGATTTCTTGTCCTTTCTGGGGCAAGTACCCAAAGACTGTAAGATTATGATGGGTGGAGACTTCAATAGTCACTTCGAAACAATGGAAGGATTGATGGAAGGCGGACGCACAGCAGAAGACGAATTTTGGGTTGTTCTGGTGTCAATCTGCACACGCCAAATGTTGGTCTCCTCTTGCTTGCCAAATTATGTCTTTGACACTTAGTTTTGCTCTAAGGGCTTGCAATGGGTGAACAATCTCACACACCCATTCACAATGTACTTTTAAAAGGAAGGATCAGGAATAGCGGCAGCACCACATTTCTGTAGATATTAGCCTTTGGTCCAAGGTTAAAGGGCGAAGATTGCTGCGCCCTTCGAATGATTAACTAGTATGTGGTGGGTGTTGTGTGCGTAATGCGCTGTATCACCATTATCTTGCGACCAACCATGTATGCCGAGGCGTAAGCATTACAAGGATACTGAGGTGTGAATTGTTTGTGATACATACACCGAGACTTCTTCACCAATGGATTGCCGCCGTTTAGGAGGCCAGCCAATGGAGAAGAGTGGCGGGGTTTACTGTGTATTACAACGTAGGACACTGATTAATAGGCTGAGCCTTCACCACCCACGGACCCTCCCCCATTTTATTTCTACCTCTTTTCCAAAGCCTTATTTATTATATTTTTCCTCTGTATCGACAGTTCTGTACTACGTTTATCTGTGTTATATTACACTTGTAATCTTCATTGCAGTTCTTCTTCATCCTGGTGGGGGGAGGGTGGGTGCATGAGTTTAACAGAGATACTCTCAGTAACAGTGATACCATTAGTACCAAATGTTATTGACTGCTAAGAAACTACTCCATCAAATCTGTTGACTTAACCTGTTACTCCTCACAGTGCAAACCTGCATAATTCTTCTGTCATTGGCCTCTCACTGCATGTTGGATCCACCACTTTATATTCATGATTACACACTACCTTGTGTGTACCCACCCTGATAATGGGTCCAATGGGCACTTTGTCCTGCTTTTTCTTGCATTTTTCTTGCAAATTGTTTTTGAAAGACCTCATCAACCCTTCTCCTTAAAAACACTGCAGGGTTTGAAGGAATTTTATATGCTACCTCTGCATGCCACAATAATCCCAAAATCATTAAAGTAGTTTATTTTCCCCTTTCATGCAATATTATGTATTTCCAGTATACTTTTGTGTTAGTGTGTTTCACAACAATTGAATTGACCAGCTCCATGCATATTGTGCACGGAAGGAATTGACAACGGAGTCACATTTTTTATTTGTTATTATTCTTTATTTCATTTATTTAATTAAAAATTCCACATGTACCAAATACATTAATTTATTAGCATAATAAATATTAAATACATTTAACATCATACATCGCAAATGCAAACAGTACAGTAATGAAGTGTTGAGAATGTTTCAAAATGCACAATTGATTAACATTTTGCAATTCCAACAGTAACATTTAAAAATACAATTCTCTACCTGACACTAACATTTGTGGGCCCACAAATACTAATTACTATTCTTACAACTTCTGTACTCTTTCACTACAGACCTATGTTACATATGATAAAAATCACTTACATAGTAAGTATTTGTCTTGCATGTTCGGCTGTACATTAACATGGTCGCTGTCTCCTTATATTTTTTCTACGGTCTACATTCTTCTGTTAGCATCAATGTATTGATATGGTGACAATTGCATTTTGAACTCTGTAATATTTTTCTCGGTATGTTAGTAATCTAAAACATGTAAACTTAAAAAAAATTAAAATATTAATAATTTGCCTTGGTAAAGCGCGAAATCACAAGGAAGGGGCACAGTGCCCCATCTGTTAGATAAATTAAGCTATTGCCCACAGTCACATGCTGCTGGCCTTATCTGCAGCTGATCGATCGGTGTTCCCCAGATTCTGGAGTCAGTCACCCTACGTGGTGGCACATCTTTTCCCTAACTGGACAGTGCAGCCATGACATCGTCCTGATTGATGACATTATATACGACATTGCAAATTCGCAAAGAATTCAAGTCTACTTTTTTTTAAAAAAAAAGTATGTGCACACTTAACTTACTTCTAATTTCCTCTGTAGACAAACAATTTTTGATGCTTGTAAATAAATTCATCTACTTTAATGTAAACCAACTTTATGCAAATGTTCTCCTCTATATTTCCGGGCAAATAATGTTTTTTTTTTATTGAGCAACTACTCAGCATTCGTATTCAGATTCATTAGAGTGTCATTGATATTTTCAATACTTTGAAGAACCGGACAACTTTTTAAACCAGATAGATTTAAATAGGAAAAATCGGTCCTGTATTTCGATTGTTCTCTTGAAGTACCCATGGAGCCCTACAACCCATGCTCAAAGTGGAAGAAGACCCATGTTGAAAAACCATTGTAAAGTACTGCGAAGAAGCATGGCTTAATAGACAAATCAAGTGCACCCTTACTTCCTAATGGCATCTACAGAGGTACTCACATTCCAAACGGAGTCTACAGAGGTAGCCATGGCTGTTTCAAATGTGTTACGCAGGCTCATACAACATGTTACCTCTCTCTATCAATTTGCTTGCTCAATACGATTATTCCTTATGACTCGAGCATGAAAGGTAATGGACTGAAGGGTGCGTGTATCGAGAGAGAGGACCAGAAAGCTAGTCCAGAGCCCCAGTTTATATGTCAAGTTATCAAAAAGAGACTAGCTATGGAAGGGGTTGGTATGATGTTTATGTTATAAAAACGATGGTGACTCAGTTAGTTTTGTGTAATAGGGATGGCACCTGTTGGGTGTCTTTAGAAAGCCCTCACCCACCTACCTAGTTGGTGGTATGCTTCTTTATCGGGCCCACCCAGTGACACCTAGCGTGTCCCGGGTGTGCTACGACGCCTGGTTACAGCAGAGCAGGTATGTCACTGTGTGCGGTGAGGGGTAGTGACATAGTGAGTTTAAAAATGGCTTGGCGGGGCTCCCAGTCCTGGAGAACTTTATTAGTTCGTCCTCCGTCAGCGGTTAAAAATAAGGCTGTCGGACGTTGGGGGCAGGTTACGACCTCCCACGTCCTTTAAGGTGTCGACATGTTTCAGACAGTGCCTTATCAATATGCTGGCTTTCGTCAGGACTAAAATGTGAGGCAGAAATAGGAATTAAAACTAGTGGGTGTGTAGTGTGGACTATGTGTGTGTACACGCCCTAAAGTATATCTAACTGTGAGAGGGGGGGGATTCCCATATCAAGATCACAAAACGATATAGGTCATATATATCATATCAGCCGCCTTCATAGCGATGAGGTGGAGGCTCTCAGCGGCTCAAGTGCAATGGGATAGGTGGTACCATTATGGTGGAAGATCGCACTAGAATTTCGAGGTGAAGTGGTTTCAAAAAACGAAGTGTTGCAACAGTGGTGAGAGAGTGAGGAATGAGGCGTAAGGTGTATGGTTTACGCTACTTTTAAGTAGTGTCCTCTTCAAGGTATGTTGAGGCGGCAAGGGGTTCCACCATAATGGTACCACCAATACCATTCCACTGGAGCCGCTGATAGCCTGCACCTCATTGCTATTAAGGCGGCTGATATGATATATATGACCTATATCGTTTCCTGATCTTGAGAAGGGAATCCCCCTCTCTCACAGTTAGATATACTTTAGAGCGTGTATACACATAGTCCACACTACACACCCACTACTTTTAATTCCTATTTCAGCCTCACATTTTAGTCCTGACGAAAGCCAGCATATTGATAAGGCACTGGCTGAAACATGTGAACACCTTAAAGGACGTGGTAGGTCGTAACCTGCCCCCAACGTCCGACAGCCTTATTTGTAACCGCTGACGGAGGCCAGACTAATAAAGTTCCCCAGGACTGGGACCCCCGCCAAGCCGTTTTACACTCACTATCTCACTACCCCTCACCGCACACACAGTGACATGCCTGCTCTGCTGTAACCAGGCGTCGTAGCACACCCGGGACACGCTAGGTGTCACTGGGTGGGCCCGATAAAGAAGCATACCACCAACTAGGTAGGTGGGTGAGGGCTTGCTAAAGACACCCAACAGGTGCCATCCCTATTACACAAAACTAACTGAGTCACCATCATTTTTATAAAATAAACATCATACCAACCCCTTCCATATCTAGTCTCTTTTTGATAACTGAAGGTACTGAAGGGTACCTATTAATTTTTCCCAAAATATATTCTTTTTATCATGAACCACCTTTTTAGAATATACATGCACCTTTATCGATACTTTAAAGTATTAGTTCTCTGACAAATACTCATGTTCATTAATTATTAAAGTTCTCGTTTACTTTAAATCATCTACTTTTGCAATGTGTCTACACCACACATCTGTAGCATTACTTCTGTCCTAGTGGATTTCTTATTTATTGATATTTGATTTTATTTAAGTTTTTTGGTAGCGCAAACCAGATTTTGGAAGAGGGGGGCCTGTACTTTGAAAATGGTGTCCTAAAAGTACAGGGCCACAAGTGTGGAACCTTCAAACCACAGTGAATTTTGAAAGCGAACAATTTTCTAGAAAAAATATGCAGAAAACCACTGCAACAGAAACGTACATTGACATCAACGGGTCTATCCACAGGTGTAAGTGAAATCAAAATACAAGCTGTCTTTGACTTCTAGGTGACAAATACCTGACGGGTGAACAAATTATATGAATGGATTGAGGGGAGAAGATGCACCGATGAAATAATGAAACAGGCAGCGGAGTGAACACCATGACAAAGCAAATGTTAACAAAGGCCCCTGGACGAGGGAACTGGCCACACGCATATCTCAAAGAGAACAATAAACAGCTGGTGGTCTACAAGGTAGGCCAAAAGACAGTCGACAAGACCAAGCAAACAGCAGCCAATAAAGGTGTCACTGCTGACAATGCTCAGGCACAGGGTCAAGATGCTGTTCTTTTGCACAGTTAAAAATGGAATGCAGATGTAGAACATTCCACGGAATTTGAAATGACAAAGTATCCAGACTTCCAATAGGTAACATTAACACAATATAAGAAAACTTATATGTATGATATTACAATTTCAGTGCTTTTGTTGAAGTGGAACGGCCGATGGTTTTTATTTTTTGCCCTTTGTTTTGTGCTTTCCTCAGCTTAACCAACATTGAACACCACATTGCTCATCCATTCTTTTGTATTAACACTGACTCTTGCAGCCAGAACCAGCAGAACAACAAAGAGCTGGAGGCCTTCATGGCGCACGAGAAGACTGTGCCCAACACCAAGAAACCAGCGGTTATAAAATGCAGCAAACCGCGCCAACAAGTTGGAACAGGGGCACGGGGCTGGAGGCTCGCATCCATGTGCAATTGCCGCGTGGCCAAGGGATGTTTGCCCCATCCACTGTCCCGAACTCATGGTGATCCTGTCAAGCGTGCAATTCTGTTTAATGTCATAGGAACTAGTGTCAATATCCTGAGATGGGAATCGTAGAGTATTCTGAAGAGATGGAGGAAGACACACTTAATGTGGATGCTACTTTAATTTTGGAACATCACACATCTCTTATATGTTCCTGTTTGAAATTTTTCACTTCCATAGGTTCACTGAGTACTGTGCAACCGGAAGGACGGATATGATGCTCTAAATCATTCTGCTGCATGTGGGAGCGTTTGGCTGATTCTCGCATCGTCAAAACCAAGCAAGCAGCGGACCTTAAAGCAGCGGACCTTAAAGGTGTCCACGCCAACAAAGCTCAGGCACGGGGTGGGTGCAGAAAAAGCACTTTTGCACACTAACTTAAGCGCAATGGGACCAAAAGGCAGCGGTCAAAACCAAGTAATCAGCAGACAATAAAGGTGTACCTTTTCGCTGTAAAATCTTCATATTGAATGGCAGCAGGGCCAGTGCTTGACCTTAAAAAACAATGTTGATTGATCCAAGAAATGTGCACAGGTGGGAGAAAAATAAATAGTGATGTTAGCCTGTATGGCCAGGTACTTGTGAGTCGGATTTCATCAACCCAAAGAAGGTGAAATGCTACAAGCCTGACAAAGGCCAAATGTAACCCTAACAAATCGGTAGGCCTGTAAGCTCGACAGTTTTCAGACAAGTCTCTGCCATGAAGGAAAAATCACGATCTGGTATTGGAATACGAAACTCAACTTCTTCCCCTTCTGCTGGATCACAGCAGCAGAAAAACCAGTCCAAACGGCTGAAGGAGGAGCCCACGTGTTCCATATGTCTGTCATATTTCACGGACCCCGTGCCTTTGGAGTGTGGACATGTCTTTTCTCATTCCTGTATCTCTAGGTACTGGGAGGGGGCTGCAGACAGAATTCTCCTGCCCTCAGTGCATAATAATACTTGACAGTAAAACCCTCCGTCCAAACAGGCAGTTGGCAATAGTTCGCCAAATCGCCAAAGAGTGACACCTATAGCATTTGTAATGTAATATCTGTTGTATTTACTTGACTATAAAAACAAAGAGGCTTGTAAATACAAACGTTTACAATTGCACATAGAAATTGACGCGAACACATACACAAATTGTGAGGATATTTCAGTCTACTGTTTACTACTGTCCAAGTGTCTGTGTCATAAGTACAACCCTGTGCCCCGTGGGCATGCACATGTACGTACTGTGCGCCTGGCCAGATACCACTGAAGTTATTATCTTATCTCACAAGTACAACTAAGGATTAACACAGCAGAGTACGCTGACATGCTGTTTCCCCAAAAGCTGACACGGCGGGCAGGGGAGGTGGCGGAGCGGGGAGAGGTGCTCCTCGGCAGGCAGGGGAGGAGAGTAGGAGGAGGGGGAGGAGAGTAGGAGGAGGAGGTCAAAGTAGCGAAGGACGAGTGCGTTTTACTCGTACCCTGGTCGCCATATCCCAGTCGGTGGCTCTATAGGTCCAGGTTACGAACAAGTCGGTGGCTCTATAGGTCCAGGTTACGAACACCGCGCGTCTGCGTCACAAGCCTCGCTCCGTAGGCACACTGATTGATTGAATCGGATTGGTGGATCGAATGCAAGAACGAGGCTTGACACACATAAGTTGACAAAGCTCACAAACCCTGGAAGACACAGTGATCAGCCATAGCGATGTCAGAAGCTGCTACGGTTGGTTTCTTCTAACAAGCGTTATGATATACAGAACAGGACTACCTCGATGATTTCAATTATTTGAAACTCCGCGAAAACGCTCTGGCCCTTTATTGCTACAGTGAAGGAGTTTGTTAAAATACATGGCATTGAAAATTATTAGTGGAAACATTGTTTGTGTCTGCTTTGGTAGTTTTACCATTGTTCACAGTCAAATTTTAGTAATAATTTTTGATTCTTGCGTCTCACAAAGACCCAGATGGTAAAGCAGACATATCACAAAATGGCCGTCTGCAGCTGGGTACATACATGTTGTCTTATCTTTTTGTTCATGACGCTCGCTCCTCTTTATTAAACAGGAGCGGTATAGTGTTTCAGGAAGCTACAGTTTAGGCTCTCTAAACGAGTGGTTGTCTGCGCCATCTGCTGATTGGTAGCGGTACAGTTTCAGCTGCCAGCCTGCCACTCACCATGCAGACGTTCCGCCCCCGCACAGCCCCGCCTCTTCTTAGACACTGCATGCGGGATTGGGGACCATTTGGCTGCGCGTGAACTACTGCCATGGTTGACAAGGGCGGATCATGGAAGAGGGGGAGGAGCCTGGCAGATTGGGAAAAAGGGCACACAGGGGAAAGGCACGCACGTGGACGGACATCCCGTGTAGCGTCATCCCGCTGACAATTTTGAGTGATGTAGCGTCCAGCAATTCAGCTTACACTGAGAAGCAGAGGATGAAACCACCTCCACAGGCATGGAGAAAACACCTCATTTGAAAACACAACAAGAATCTCTGAGCAAAAAGTGGTTAACCAGCCACCTATATCATTCAAGGTGAAGAAAAAGAAAGGTGGAGTAAAACAAGGTTAATAATTTCCCAGCCTGTCAAAATGGCGAATTATGCAGGACGTAATGCGGACACTGGGACATCCACAAAAACAGCCAGGCACGGTCGCAAAGGCCCAAAAAGGGTGACAGGCAGGGCAATTGAACATCCCGTCGAGCGTGATGGTCTTGACACACAATGATGTTGAAGCGTCTTCTGATTGTAGAAAGCCATAAACGAAGTCTGACTCTTGGCGGCTTGTCACTGGCCCCTGACCAGAGGTGCATGTCTCAGGATAACATTATACAACTCCACAAAGGAGACAGTGACACATTGCCTGATTTACACAGACACACGGTTCAGAGAAAAGGATCTTCTGTTTCAAACGAAAGAATAGATAAAATACCCGCTCTAAGACCAAGGAATGGGCGGCCAACAAAGGTCTCGCAGGGGACAAGAAGACAGCCATCGTGTTTAGTAGTCACTGTAGAGGTAGAGCACCTCGTTTGCATAGTGGTAGAACCCCCCGTGACACGTCTCTGGATAACATTATTCAACTCCACAAAGGAGACAGTGACACATTGCCTGATCTAGACAGACACAAAGGATCTTCAGATTCAAATGAAAGAATAGATAAAATACCCGCTTTAAGACCAAGGAATGGGCGGCCAACAAAGGTCTCGCAGGGGACAAGAAGACAGCCAGCGTGTTTAATTTGTACAATAATGGTGTCATGCTCACCAACAAATTTAATACACCAAGGGTTTCACCAAATTTTAAGACAGGAAGGAAAAAAACATAACACCAAAATTACATTCAAGAATCGGTTGGTTGCAATGGACATTTAGGTGATGGTGAAAAGAAGGTAGGCTACACACTAAAATACAAGAAACGTGGTGGAACAAGAATGAAAGCATTACCATTAAATGCAAAGTAACAATGAGAAATAAGAGGAAACACGAGGGATTGCACATTGATCAAGAACTCGGAGCATTGCTTTCTAACCACATTGGAAATAAAAACACATAATTGGGTGCCAGTAACATGCACGTGTGGCCCTGGAGCCCCGCTCTGCCTAATGTTGAAAGCTCAGCCCCCAGGGAATGTTTGCATACCCCCAAACACAGGCGGATATTGGGATCGGGTTGACCACCATTTTCAAAATGTTAACCACATTGGAAATAAAAACACATTATTGGGTGCCAGTAACAAACACGTGTGGCCTGGAGCACTTTCAGTTTATCGTGCTTCCCTTCGGCCTTACCAGTGCCCCACGGGTGTTCACAAAGGTGATGGCGGTGGTCGCAGCCCATCTGCGCAGGTTGGGGGTTTCAGTCTTCCCCTACCTAGACGACTGGTTGTTGAAGGCGGGCTCGCCCCAGACAGTCGTCCACCACCTTCAGATGACGGCAGACCTCTTGCACGACCTGGGGTTCTCCATCAATGTGCCGAAATCACACCCGTGTCCCTCTCAGAAGCTCCTTTTTATCGGAGCGGTTCTGGACTCGGCGCAGTTTCGGGTTTATCCACCGGAACGGCGGGTTCGGGATATTCAGGCTTTGATTCCCATCTTTCAGCCGCTATCCCGGGTCTCGGTCAGGTTGACGCTGCGGCTGCTGGGACTGATGGCTTCCTGCATCCTTCTGGTGCATCACGCCCGGTGGCGGATGCGGGCTCTGCAGTGGGACTCGTGCAGTCCCGGCTCCATATCAACCTGTTGGAGCTGCGGGCGATTCGTCTGGCACTGAAGGCATTCCCCCCCTTTGTCAACGGGAGTGTAGTGCAGGTGTTCACCGACAACACCACCGCCATGTGGTACTGCAACAAACAGGGCGGAGTGGGGTTGTGGACCCTTTGCCAGGAGGCGGTTGAACTCAGCCGTCGGTGCTCGATGGATCACGAATGGCGTCTGAACTCGGACGTGGCGCAAGGCATCTTTCTGCAATGGGGAGAGCCTTGGTTAGATCTATTCGCCACAGAAGAGAACGCGCAATGTCATCAGTTCTGCGCGTTGGAGTTTCCAAGACGGCACTCGCACGGCGACGCCTTTCGGCGTGGAGTGGAGTTGCGGTCGGTTATACGCCTTTCCGCCTATACCACTTCTGCCCAGAGTGCTGAAGAAGATCAGGCGTGACCGGGCCCAAGTTATCCTTGTGGCTGCGGACTGGGCTCGAACATACTGGTATCCCGAGCTACTCAGCATGTCGGTCGGTCCCCCGATCCGCCTGCCCCTTCAGGAGGACCTTCTGTCGCAGCAGCAGGGGACGGTCCTCCACCCGAACCTGTCCAGTCTCCACCTCCATGCTTGGAGATTGAGCGGCGGCAGTTGAGGCCATTTGACTTGCCTCCTGAAGTCTGTGATGTTATTCTGGCAGCCAGGCGTCCCTCCACTAAGGTTGTTTCGGCCTTTCACATCGGGCAGTCCATCACCCTCCCTTCCTTCTTCCCGCCTCCGCATCCTTCGTCTGGACCCAAAACCCTCTAGACCTTTCATTCCTCCCTATCATTTCATTCCTTTCTATCCCACTATGCCTACTATGCCTTTTGCTCCTTACTCTCCTACACACTCTGGGTACAATGAGGACGACACAGGGGAAGATCCTCAACATGATTATGACTATCCAGAGGATCCTCCACCTCGTGGGCCCCATAAACAAAAAAAAAAAAAAAAAAAACAAAAAAAAAAATGAAGTGCCTGTGAGCGG
Source organism: Lissotriton vulgaris (assembly GCF_964263255.1). Taxonomy (NCBI): domain Eukaryota; kingdom Metazoa; phylum Chordata; class Amphibia; order Caudata; family Salamandridae; genus Lissotriton; species Lissotriton vulgaris. Next base: position 162,048 of record NW_028247263.1, read on the forward strand.
CCAGCGCCGCCAACCATAAACTGTGCCACGCAGAAAGGAAAACTTTAAAGACTATTACCCTGTGCACAGCCACGGAGCAGCACCTCACCTCTCACACACACAGCAAGCATGTGAGCATTGACCACATGATCCAGAATAACAGTGCCTTACTTGCATGCACGGGCACTCCTATGTGCCCCCACCCTGTGAGCAAACACAGATATGAAAATAAAAGACTCACCCAGCTCCCTGCTACCAGCAGCTCTAGCCCCCCTATGCACCGAGAGAGCACAGACAATAGAGTGCTCAATCAGCGAAGAAGGTATCAAGCAAGGCAGTCTGCTGACACAGTGAACACTGCCACCCAGTGGCCAAAGTCAAAGCGCACCTACATCCACAAAAACCAAAACAAGCATTGCACAACGCAAGCTCAGTCAACAGCATCAAGGGGCATCAGACTGAGTAGCGCCCCCAAGGAAAGCATCTAAACTCCCGCAGCAAGCAAGCATCCAACCTCACGCGGCAAGTAACTGCGCAACAGCGCAAATGACACCCACCCACACCAGCAAGGAGTCGGCGGCTGCCACTTCCAACGCGACGTGGGAAAAAGGCACCAATGCCTCACAAAGCATTCAAGCCCTGACGTCTGGAGGAAACGACTGCCAAGCACCAGAAGAACGTCCGGGGAAACGACTGCCGCGATCAAAGGACGGAGAGAGCAGCGACGCCTGGTGGCCACAGGCGCTCACCGCAGCATCAATTACTCCCGCCAACGGTCCAAAGCATCAAGTACCTGACGACAGCCAAAGCAGCAAGTACCCAACGTCCTGCAACAGGCGTCCCAGAACCCTGAACAGTAAGTGCGCAAACAACGCGCCACGTGGTGACGCACAGCCACCGCAAGCAGAAAGAAGAATGCATGCAGCGCCATCGCGCAGAACAATCTTCGCGAACGATCGCCCATCAAGTGCCGACCCACGACAGATCCATGGCGCCTCCCAGGGGCCGATCCGCAGGATGATCGCCCATCAAGTGCTGACCCACAACGGGTCCCCCAGGAACTGTTGTAGCGCAAAGTCCGACAGGACGACCGAAAGCAACCTGCCCGGCATCGGCAGAAGTGGACCACCAATCGGTCCAGGACGTTCAACCATGAACAGGTCTACAAACATGGACCCCTGAACGTCACCAACAAGCATCAAGAAAAGAAAGCATCAAGACAAGAAGGTTCGTGACATCAACTCTGGCTGCTGAGGAAGAAGGAGAAAGTGTCCCCGACGGGGACAAGACCAGGGGTACACATGCGGGGTGCGCGCACTGCATGGAGGACCCAGGTCAGAAGAGAAGACACCAAGATCGGTCCAAGTGATGTCGCGATGCAGAAGGAAGGAAAGGCGCCCCTCACCTCAGATCACGACACTCGGGTAAAAGGGTTGCATCACAGGCTTCCAATTCATGGAGAATTGCAAATACACAAGCTCTACTAGCTCGTTACGACAGAGCACACTATGACCAGCTTGAAAGTTTAATGCAACACCTGCCTGAGCCTTTCAAAGACCAAGCTAATGATCTCACATTTATTACAAACGCCTCCATTAAATGTGCGCTTGACGCAGCTGACACTGCAGCCAGGTCCATTAACACTAGCGTCTTACTACGAAGACATGCATGGCTACGTATTTCTGGCTTTAAGAACTAGGTGCAATCCACCATTCTTAACCAACCAGTCAATCAAGACTTCCTTTTCGGCCCTGCAGTCGACACCATTGTAGACAAAATGAAAAAGGATACAGAAACTGCAGAATCAATCGGTGCATTGCAGTTTCAACAACACATAGGCTCCTTTCGACGCTCCTCATACAGAGGAGCTACACGGGGCAATACTTCACAAACCTAGTCTACATACAAAAGCAACACCCAAGGTTCCTTTAACAAGAACTCCAACAGAGGAGGGTATAGGGGCAACAATAATAAGGGAAGAGGACGTAGAGGCAATAACATCAGAGCTTCCACTGCCGCAAAACAGTGACTTCATCACACTCCCTCCAGACCATTTAACACCAGTCGGAGGCAGAATCCAACCATTCCTACCAGTCTGGAACGCAATTACCACAGACAGGTGGGTGAGACAAATTATCCAGTATGCTTATTGCCTAGAACTCACTTCTACTCCACCCAACATACCATCCAGACATCGCCCTATGTCCAAAGAACACATCACCCTGCTACAACAAGAGGTGAAATGCATGCTGGAAAAGGGGGCCATAGAGCCAGTCCCTTTCCAACACCAAGGGACAGGAGTATACTCACTATACTTCCTTATTCCCAAAAAGGACGGTTCCCTCAGACCAATATTGGACCTCAGACCCCTAAATCAATAGGTCAACACTACCCATTCAAGGTTCTCCCCTTCGGGGTAACCACGGCTCCAAGAGTGTTTACAAAATGCTTAGCGGCAGTAGCTGCACATCTCAGGAGTCAACACATCCACGTGTTTCCATACCTAGACGATTGGCTAATACATGCAAAATCGTACAAACAGTGTCTAAGAGACACGTCTCAGACACTTCAGCTGCTACACAGCCTAGGTTTTTCAATAAACTACCCAAAATCCCACCTACAACCATCCCACACACAATAATATCTGGGAGCTACTAAAGATACCTCAGTAGCAAAGGCATATCCAAATTCGTCGAGGATAGCCAGCATGCAGATGCTCATTCGCAAATTTCTGCCACAACACTCTTTGCCAGCTCGAGTCTTCATGCAGCTCATAGGCATGATGGCCTCCTGCATATTCATTGTTCCCCATGCCCGACTTCAAATGCGTCCACTGCAAGAGTGCCTTGCAAGACAGTGGAACCAAGCTCAAGGACAACTGAAAGACCTAGTGTTGGTAGACAGTTGCGCTTACAACTCTCTGTAGTGGTGGAACCCACAAAACCTTTCCAAGGCACGTGGACGGACAGCCCGTGTAGCGTGATCCCGTTGACAATTTTTAGTGATGTAGCGTTTTAGCAATTCAGCTTACACTGAGAAGCAGAGGATGAAACCACCTCCACAGGCATGGAAAAAACGCCTCATTACAAAACACAACAAGAATCTCTGAGCAAAAAGTGGTTAACCAGCCACCTATATCATTCAAGGTGAAGAAAAAAAAAGGTGGAGTAAAACAAGGTTAATAATTTCCCAGCCTGTCAAAATGAAGAATTATGCAGGACGTAATGCGGACACTGGGACATCCACAAAAACAGCCGGGCACGGTCGCAAAGGCCCAAAAAGGGTGACAGGCAGGGCAATTGAACATCCCGTCGAGCGTGATGGTCTTGACACACAATGATGTTGAAGCGTCTTCTGATTGTAGAAAGCCACAAACGAAGTCTGACTCTTGGCGGCTTGTCACTGGCCCCTGACCAGAGGTGCATGTCTCAGGATAACATTGTACAAATCCACAAAGGAGACAGACATTGCCTGATTTAAACACAGCCAGTGTTCAGAAAAGGATCTGGAGTTTGAGTTAAAAGAATAGATATAATACACACGTAAAGACCAAGGAATGGGCGGCCAACAAAGGGGTCCCCACAGACCAGGCCCAGGCCCGAGCTGAAGACACAGCACTTCTGGAATTGGATGAGGCACATTAAATAAATAGACTCCCGCCAGGATGAAGAAGACAGCCAGCGTGTTTAGTAGTCACTGTAGAGGTAGAGCACCTCGTTAGCATAGTGGTAGAACCCCCAGTGACACGTCTCTGGATAACATTATTAAACTCCACAAAGGAGACAGTGACACATTGCCCAATGAAGCTGCATTTTTTGACATTGAAATCGTATTATTCTATGGCAAGGATGCTTGGATTCCCAGCTCATTACACTGATGTACGTCCCGGTGGTGAATCTCATAACTGCAGGACCACCAATCAACTGACAATAAGGTTTCCCCGCCGACAAAGCTCAGGCATGGTGGGAAGAAGCACCACTCTGGCACACTGACTTATGCGCAAAGGGGACCAAAAGTCTGCCGCCAAGACCAAGCAATCAGCGGCCAATGAAGCTGTATTTCTTGACATTGAAATCGTATTATTCTATGGCAAGGATGCTTGGATTCCCAGCTCATTACACTGATGTACGTCCCGGTGGTGAATCTCATAACTGCAGGACCACCAATCAACTGACAATAAGGTTTCCCCGCCGACAAAGCTCAGGCATGGTGGGAAGAAGCACCACTCTGGCACACTGACTTATGCGCAAAGGGGACCAAAAGTCTGCCGCCAAGACCAAGCAATCAGCGGCCAATGAAGCTGTATTTTTTGACATTTAAATCTTATTATTCTATGGCAAGGATGCTTGGATTCCCAGCTCATTACACAGATGTACGTCCCGGTGGTGAATCTCCTAACAGCAGGACCAAATAATCAACGGACAAAAAAGGTGTCCCCGCCGACAAAGCTCAGGCACGGTGGAAGAAGCACCACTCTGGCACACTGACTTATGCGCAAAGGGGACCAAAAGTCTGCCGCCAAGACCAAGCAATCAGCGGCCAATGAAGCTGTATTTCTTGACATTGAAATCGTATTATTCTATGGCAAGGATGCTTGGATTCCCAGCTCATTACACTGATGTACGTCCCGGTGGTGAATCTCATAACTGCAGGACCACCAATCAACTGACAATAAGGTTTCCCCGCCGACAAAGCTCAGGCACGGTGGGAAGAAGCACCACTCTGGCACACTGACTTATGCGCAAAGGGGACCAAAAGTCTGCCGCCAAGACCAAGCAATCAGCGGCCAATGAAGCTGTATTTTTTGACATTTAAATCTTATTATTCTATGGCAAGGATGCTTGGATTCCCAGCTCATTACACAGATGTACGTCCCGGTGGTGAATCTCCTAACAGCAGGACCAAATAATCAACGGACAAAAAAGGTGTCCCCGCCGACAAAGCTCAGGCACGGTGGAAGAAGCACCACTCTGGCACACTGACTTATGCGCAAAGGGGACCAAAAGTCTGCCGCCAAGACCAAGCAATCAGCGGCCAATGAAGCTGTATTTCTTGACATTGAAATCGTATTATTCTATGGCAAGGATGCTTGGATTCCCAGCTCATTACACTGATGTACGTCCCGGTGGTGAATCTCATAACTGCAGGACCACCAATCAACTGACAATAAGGTTTCCCCGCCGACAAAGCTCAGGCATGGTGGGAAGAAGCACCACTCTGGCACACTGACTTATGCGCAAAGGGGACCAAAAGTCTGCCGCCAAGACCAAGCAATCAGCGGCCAATGAAGCTGTATTTTTTGACATTTAAATCTTATTATTCTATGGCAAGGATGCTTGGATTCCCAGCTCATTACACAGATGTACGTCCCGGTGGTGAATCTCCTAACAGCAGGACCAAATAATCAACGGACAAAAAAGGTGTCCCCGCCGACAAAGCTCAGGCACGGTGGAAGAAGCACCACTCTGGCACACTGACTTATGCGCAAAGGGGACCAAAAGTCTGCCGCCAAGACCAAGCAATCAGCGGCCAATGAAGCTGTATTTCTTGACATTGAAATCGTATTATTCTATGGCAAGGATGCTTGGATTCCCAGCTCATTACACTGATGTACGTCCCGGTGGTGAATCTCATAACTGCAGGACCACCAATCAACTGACAATAAGGTTTCCCCGCCGACAAAGCTCAGGCACGGTGGGAAGAAGCACCACTCTGGCACACTGACTTATGCGCAAAGGGGACCAAAAGTCTGCCGCCAAGACCAAGCAATCAGCGGCCAATGAAGCTGTATTTTTTGACATTTAAATCTTATTATTCTATGGCAAGGATGCTTGGATTCCCAGCTCATTACACAGATGTACGTCCCGGTGGTGAATCTCCTAACAGCAGGACCAAATAATCAACGGACAAAAAAGGTGTCCCCGCCGACAAAGCTCAGGCACGGTGGAAGAAGCACCACTCTGGCACACTGACTTATGCGCAAAGGGGACCAAAAGTCTGCCGCCAAGACCAAGCAATCAGCGGCCAATGAAGCTGTATTTCTTGACATTGAAATCGTATTATTCTATGGCAAGGATGCTTGGATTCCCAGCTCATTACACTGATGTACGTCCCGGTGGTGAATCTCATAACTGCAGGACCACCAATCAACTGACAATAAGGTTTCCCCGCCGACAAAGCTCAGGCATGGTGGGAAGAAGCACCACTCTGGCACACTGACTTATGCGCAAAGGGGACCAAAAGTCTGCCGCCAAGACCAAGCAATCAGCGGCCAATGAAGCTGTATTTTTTGACATTTAAATCTTATTATTCTATGGCAAGGATGCTTGGATTCCCAGCTCATTACACAGATGTACGTCCCGGTGGTGAATCTCCTAACAGCAGGACCAAATAATCAACGGACAAAAAAGGTGTCCCCGCCGACAAAGCTCAGGCACGGTGGAAGAAGCACCACTCTGGCACACTGACTTATGCGCAAAGGGGACCAAAAGTCTGCCGTCAAGACCAAGCAATCAGCGGCCAATGAAGCTGTATTTCTTGACATTGAAATCGTATTATTCTATGGCAAGGATGCTTGGATTCCCAGCTCATTACACCGATGTACGTCCCGGTGGCGAATCTCCTAACAGCAGGACCAAATAATCAACGGACAAAAAAGGTGTCCCCACCGACAAAGCTCAGGCACGGTGGGAAGAAGCACCACTCTGGCACACTGACTTATGCGCAAAGGGGACCAAAAGTCTGCCGCCAAGACCAAGCAATCTGCGCCCAATGAAGCTGTATTTTTTGACATTTCAATCGTATTATTCTATGGCAAGGGTGCTTGGATTCCCAGATCTTTACACGGATGTACGTCCCGGTGGTGAATCTCCTAACAGCAGGACAAAGAAATCAACAGACAAAAAAGGTGTCCCCACCGACAAAGCTCAGGCAAGGTGGGAAAAAGCACCACTCTGGCACACTGACTTATGCGCAAAGGGGACCAAAAGTCTGCCGCCAAGACCAAGCAATCGGTGGTCATAGAAGGTGTCCACACGTTTTCAATAAGTGGCTCCCTCCCCAACCGGAAGGCCATGAGGATTAAAGTTCAAAGGCTTCAATCCAGCTTTGTTTTTTCAGGCCATTGGGTTTTTGGCTTTTCAGTCCACTACACGGAATGGGGGTCGGATAACGCAGTGGGAGCCTGAGAAACTGCTACCACATGTAAAGGTAGTAAGTGAACAACCTACAAAGTACAGGCTGAGTGGTTCTTATAAAAATAATGAAACCAGTCAGTTTAAAGGTCCAAGGCCAATCTTTTGTGTTACATTTTCCAAAAGGAAATAGCGGTGGACGGGAGTGCGTGCCCTGTAATACAGATGCTAGCAGGTTTAGTTTTACAAAGACGATCCTCAACATGCAGTCAGAGTAGAGGTAGAGCACCTCGTTAGCATAGTGGTAGAACCCCCCGTGACACGTCTCTGGATAACATTATACAACTCCACAAAGGAGACAGTGACACATTGCCTGATTTAAACAGACCCACTGTTCCGAAAAGGATCTTCTGTTTCAAATGAAAGAATAGATAAAATACACCCTTTAAGACCAAGGAATGGGCGGCCAACAAAGGTCTCGCAGGGGACAAGAAGACAGCCAGCGTGTTTAGCAGTCACTGTAGAGGTAGAGCACCTCGTTAGCATAGTGGTAGAACCCCCCGTGACACGTCTCTGGATAACATTATACAACTCCACAAAGGAGACAGTGACACATTGCCTGATGTAATAAGACTTAACTTATCCTGAATTGGTATGTCAACGAAATAATAGAAAAGTGCATGTAGAATATAGGGCACATAACATTTTAAAAAGACTAATCTTAGGTAATGTATTCAAAGTCTCATACCAGTTTATTACCCAGCTCACATGGGAATGTTGGTTCACGGCCCATGTAGAGTAGAAACGGGGAAAATTTTGTGGTAGAATGCGGCTTTGAGCGTAAAGCAAACAAAACATGGTCTAAATAAAGATCCCAATCAGTCTGATGCTCATTCACATACTTTGCCAAAGGTGGAGTAAAACAAGGTTAATAATTTCCCAGCCTGTCAAAATGGAGAATTATGCAGGACGTAATGCGGACACTGGGACATCCACAAAAACAGCCAGGCACGGTCGCAAAGGCCCAAAAAGGGTGACAGGCAGGGCAATTGAACATCCCGTCGAGCGTGATGGTCTTGACACACAATGATGTTGAAGCGTCTTCTGATTGTAGAAAGCCATAAACGAAGTCTGACTCTTGGCGGCTTGTCACTGGCCCCTGACCAGAGGTGCATGTCTCAGGATAACATTATACAACTCCACAAAGGAGACAGTGACACATTGCCTGATTTAAACAGACCCACTGTTCCGAAAAGGATCTTCTGTTTCAAATGAAAGAATAGATAAAATACACCCTTTATGACCAATGAATGGGCGGCCAACAAAGGTCTCCCAGCAGTTCTGGTTTTGGATGAAGCACATTAAATCAATAGACTCCCGCCAGGGTCAAGAAGACAGCCAGCGTGTTTAGTAGTCACTGTAGAGGTAGAGCACCTCGTTAGCATAGGGGTAGAACCCCCCGTGACACGTCTATGGATAACATTATACAAATCCACAAAGGAGACAGTTAGACATGGCCTGATTTAAACAGACCCACTCTTCAGAAAAGGATCTGGAATTCGAAATGAAAAAGTAGACCAAATACACCCTTAAAGACCAAGGAATGAGCGGCCAACAAAGGTGTCCCCACAGACCAGGCCCAGGCCCGAGCTGAAGATACAGCAGTTCTGGTTTTGGATGAAGCACATTAAATAAATAGACTCCCGCCAGGGTCAAGAAGACCAGAGGTGCATGTCTCAGGATAACATTGTACAAATCCACAAAGGAGACAGACATTGCCTGATTTAAACACAGCCAGTGTTCAGAAAAGGATCTGGAGTTTGAGTTAAAAGAATAGATATAATACACACGTAAAGACCAAGGAATGGGCGGCCAACAAAGGGGTCCCCACAGACCAGGCCCAGGCCCGAGCTGAAGACACAGCACTTCTGGAATTGGATGAGGCACATTAAATAAATAGACTCCCGCCAGGGTGAAGAAGACAGCCAGCGTGTTTAGCAGTCACTGTAGAGGTAGAGCACCTCGTTAGCATAGTGGTAGAACCCCCCGTGACACGTCTCTGGATAACATTATACAACTCCACAAAGGAGACAGTGACACATTGCCTGATTTAAACAGACCCACTGTTCAGAAAAGGATCTTCAGTTTGAAATCAAAGAATAGAAAAAAATACACCCTTTAAGACCAAGGAATGGGCGGCCAACAAAGGTGTCCCAAACTGACCAGGCCCAGGGCCGAGCTGAAGATACAGCAGTTCTGGTTTTGGATGAAGCACATTAAATAAATAGACTCCCGCCAGAGTCAAGAAGAGAGCCAGCTTTCGAAGCAGTCAGTGTATTAGGTAGAGCACCTCGTTAGCATAGCGTTTGAACTCCCCCCCCCCCACACGTCTCCGGATAACATTATACTAATCCACAAAGGAGACAGTCACACATTGCATGATTTAAACAGACACACACTTCAGAAAAGGACCTGAAGTTTGAATTCAATAAGTAGATAAAATACACACGTAAAGACCAGGCAGGGCCTCTTAAAAGGGGGAAAGGCCTAACTAAAAGTCAAATACTATAGTGAAGACCTGTTAGACGTTCAGTGCGGCTCTGTGTGCGCCAGGGATCTGTCTCATCCCGGTCTGCCACACCCGGCAGGGGTGCTGAGTGGCGGTGACTTCAAGACCAAGGAATGGGCGGGCAACAAAGGTGTCCCCACAGACAAGGCCCAGGCCCGAGCTGAAGATAAAGCAGTTCTGGTTTTGGATGAAGCACATTAAATAAATAGACTCCCGCCAGGGTCAAGAAGACAGCCAGCATGTTTAGCAGTCAGTGTAGAGATAGAACACCTCGTTAGCATAGCAGTCGAACCCCCCGTCACACATCTCTGGATAAGATTATACTAATCCACAAAGGAGACAGTGACACAATGCCTGATTGAAACCGACGCAGTGTTCAGAAAAGGATCTGGAGTTTGAGTTAAAAGAATAGATATAATACACACGTAAAGACCAAGGAATGGGCGGCCAACAAAGGTGTCACCACAGACAAGGCTCAGGCACGACCTGAAGACACAGTACTTCTGGAATTTGATGAAGCACATTAAATACATAGACTCCCGCCACGGTCAAGAAGAGAGCCAGCTTTCGAAGCAGTCAGTGTAGAGGTAGAGCACCTCGTTAGCATAGCGGTCGAACCCCCCTCACAGTTATGGATAAGGTTGTTAAAAATTACACAGACATTGGACAGATTTTGAGGGAATTGATAAAGATGGTATTGGAATGAAAGTTCCTGAAATAAGCAACCCTAGAAAAGTGGACTCGATAGCATAGGAAACCAAAAAATAACACCAAACAGCTGGTGCTCTACAAGGTTCACAAAAAGACATTCATCTACACCAAGCAATAAGCGGTCACATGACTAGACTAAACACATTTATCAGTTCGATCTCTTCATACCTTAATCAATCAGGCTTACAAGCAGGAAATAGTACAGTAAGTGGTATGACTGACATAATGGTCAAAGCCCAGGAAATCAAAGATCATAATGGTACTGGCCTACTCAAAGTATCGGGATTGAGGGGCCTGTAATTTGGAAACTAGAAAATAAGTTTGAAATTAGAACAATGAAAGTACAGGTACAAAATGGGCCTGTAACTATAAAAACAATCCGCTAAAGATACCATGTGGTTATCTATCGAGTGTTTCAAGAAATTATAAGGGACTGGACTCGGGAAAGCAGAAGATAAAGTTACAGGCAACGTAGGGGCCCGTACTTTGGAAAACAGAATATAAAAGTACAGGGACAAATCAAAAAGATCTATAAACAAATGTTCCGTTTGTTTGTAAAGCAAACATGCAAGGCTCCCCAATAAACTGTTGATGTGTAATGTCTTAGCAGTTACACACATTATTTTTGGGTACCAACGGTATCATTAACCCTATTTCGCTTTCAAAGACATTGTAGTAAAATGTGATTCTTGTATATGCACTACAATTCTGAAGAATAAGATGCCATTTGTCTACTCTATGGACGTTTGCTCGCATTTCACACCTGTTAATGGGGCTAAGATTTGATTTCTTAAATGTCATTGTCATGTTATCAATTACATTTTAATGACCCGCATTTCTAGATCTTCCCAAACGTTACCTTCAGATTTTGAGGCTTTATAGACGATACTCTATTTGGGAAGTTATTTTTGTAACTACAACACATGTGACCTTATAGCACATTTCGGATCTGCCTTAACAGAAAATTAAAACGAATGAATTCCAATATTTCGAGCTTAACATTTCCATCGAAGGATGCCTACCAAACAATCTTATTAATGATGGGGTTTAAAGACATTTTTATGATATTTAGCTGGCGGGGTGTTGTTGCCCCAAAAACATGTAGAATGTTCCAGACAACGGTTTACAAACGGCCAACCAGGAGTGGTTTCTGAAATGTAAGTTGAGACACTGATCAGGGAGTAAGGCAAAGCACAATATGTGTTTTAATTTCCGTTAACAACATACTTTAGTATTTGACCCAGGTAAAAAAATTATTGTCTTGCACAGGTGCATTAGACTTTTGTAATTTCTTATTGCTATGTGAAGAGTACAACCCAAAACTACAAAGCATAGAATTTAGATTTAGTGAGCAGTGTGGTCGATGTGTGGATTTTAAACAAATATTAAAAGGGCAAAGTTTGCGTTAACCCAGTAGTGGGACTTGTACAGGTGTGTTTTAAGGAGGAGCCAAGTGGAGAGACATTAAAAACGTTGAAAACAGAAAATGACTACCTCTTCCATTGTACTAGTATGCCGACCATACAGAGACCGGCACCTTAAAATTGTAATTATTAACTGTCTGTACATGTTGCCGGAAGGGCATGGTGGGTTTCTGGGAATTCAGGACAGCACGCTGCCATCAACAGGCCCACAGGCAGATAAGGCAAGCTACATATGAGTGATTGACATAGGTTAGTTGACAAATACATGGCTACAGTTCATTCTCTCAATAAGGGCCGATTTTAACGTTTGCATTTTGGATTCCGACCGGACTTTTTTTGTACATTCGTAATAGCAAATACAATGGTATACATTGTCTGCATTTTGCAATCATGGCTTTAAGATGAAACGATAAGATATGGCCAAAAACTTTGAGAAAAGAGGCCACTTTCTTACCCGTGATAATATGAAAGAACATGAGTTTACAGAACATGGTGATGTACAGCCGACTTGCAAATAGTTGATAAATAACATTATTAGCGGACTTTCTTACAAACATTTGCTACAAAGGAAGCCTTGAGAAGGATGCAATGCAGAGGGGTCATTTTTTATGCACCGAAGATGTATCCACCTAAAGCAATCGTGGCAAAGGACACTACTCTGAGATTGAAGACTTGAAGACGTACAACTACATTCACCACAGACATCTTGGACGGAATCTAAATTTGTAAAGAGAAACAAACATGAAGGCAATTTTAGCATCAACTGGAGAAAGTGTAAACATTTTAAGATTACGTTTTTCACATAAACGAGAATAAATTTACCAATGCAAAATATAAGCAGCTATCGATTAGAGCTTTAATGACAAATTGGAAGAACCACTAATAACTACAAAAATGTACAGTCAAGGACTTGCATTGTGATATCAAATGTGGCAATAAAATACACTCTAACCTGAAAACTTCATGAGCTTCATTGCTATGAACAATCTGTATTCCGATAGAAAGGAGTCATTGATTATGTCTTGCTGTGGAACGGGGAAACCAGCCACGTAGAATTCAGCAAACTAAGAAGACCATAAAAAAATATAAAGTGACACTACTAACCAAATGTAGAGAACATTATCTTTGTTAACAACAAGGTTGTATATTTTATTTTTTACAAAAACTGCAAAGATCAGTTTCCTTTCGAGTTAATGTTCTTAAGGCCAAAACGTAGGCTCCCACAAACCACCCACCTTACACTGGTCATCAGTAAACAAACCACGAATGTAACAGAAAATTGCAATAATATAGAGAAATTACCAGCATGCAAAAAACACCACAATTGTAGCTGTCTTGTTGCTTGACGTTACTTTCTACCACTAACTGCCAATGCTCATTGTCTTGATAACCGATTGCCTGTAGGAAAGCCCTTAAGAAACATAGGGACAGTTATGTTTCATATTTGTCCCTCCAGAAAAGGAAACTAACACAAAGGAAATGAACAAAACGTACACTTGGACTATCCATATATCTGCAGTCTAAAAAGGACACAGTTTTGCAGATTACAGACATTTTAGATAGATTGAAAGTAGAGTGGTACCTCCAATTAGTTAAACACTTCTGGTACTTGACAGCATCGCCGACCAATGAGTCGTATAGTAATAAACATTTGGCCAAAGGTTTCACTATCTGCAACGGAAAGGATAAGATTCCCAATCAATATTGGATACATTCCATGTTAACATACATTTGCATCATCGAAACATGTGGACAGAAACTGCAAACTAAGGAATAATATTTTGGTAGCAAACATGGAGGGTGAGAAAACTTACATGTGAAATTAATGTATATAACTAATGAAAGTTGACACTCACCAATAGTATCCAATGCATTCCGGTATTGGTTGGACAGAGGATAGTCTCATTTTCAAAAATAGGAAGCTATGCAATGGGAAACAAAAAGGAAAAATGATGGAAGTCAGATACAACAAACAAAGTAAAGCAAGTAACCATAACAGATCATGCGGTTGACAATTGAATGAAATTTTAACAAAGATTACCCCCAAAAGGGCAACCCCAAAAACGGAGACTTGCAATAGCTAACATGAAGCTATATTAAGCTATATTAAGAAAGTTTGAAGTACATTAGAATTCAGAAACGATTGGACCACCACAAAAACTAAGATAAATCAAATAATAGCATTGAGGAAAACAACAATATTTACCCGGCAAGAAGATGAAGGGTAATTGCCACTGAATACACAGGAAGCCACTGTGGCAGACATCAATAAACACTAAATATAACAAACTAAGTATTAGGGAATGAAATATACATCATAAAGTGAAATTTCATGGGTATTAACAATGAAAAGTAGACCTATGACTTGTCATTCAAAAGTTAAATACCTTTGGTCGGATCAAACAGATTGTGGACAGATAAGCATCGATTACCTGGAAAAGAATTACAATAAGGGAGAATCTGAGCGTTACTCCTAGGAACAACATGAAAAGCATTAAAACGAAACAATACGTACAATAAAATAGAATTGCAAGTACACCTACCTCATCACATATCCATTCTTTGTCTTTCAAGGTGCAAAACGAAGAATCATATAACTTAAAATTAGAAACTACTGCTTCCAGCCTTCCAGTCTGAGGTTTCTTCCACACATCTGACACTTTTTTCTTGACCACAGACTCAGAAATTGGGGGGGAAATCCGCCGTGATGGGGAAACTTCGACCTGAGCTGTTGAGAGTGACATATGACCTGCACTTGGTGCGAGGCCTGCTGGAGATGGGGCGACACGTGCCGGAGACAAGGCACACACATCGGAAACTTTTTTCTGGAGCACAGAGTCAGAAAATGGGGGGGGTATAAGCCGTGATGGGGAAACTTCAACCTGAGCTCTTGAGAGTAACATGTGGCCTACACTTGGTGCGAGGGCTGCTGGAGATGGGGTGAGCCGTGCCGGAGACAAGGCGAACCGTGCTGGAGATGATGAAAGGTGACTTGGTGACGATGACATCTGAAATTCGGGAAGACGTGATGGTGACAGTGGAAGAGGTGTAGCACATGAAGGTGCCACAGAAGACAAAGTATCACTATTTCTTTTGCCTGCAAACATGTACAAAAATTTAATTTATTAACAAGTTAGATCAACCGAGAAACT